>NC_137889.1:25451347-25584595 GCF_963455335.1 Martes martes | reverse complement strand
AAGAATAAACAATTCTTGTGATGAGAACTCTTAGAACTCACTCTCTTGAAAACTTTCCTATATATCACACAGTAGTATTAACTATAGTCATCATGTTGTACATTATATCTCTAGTACTTATTTACCTTATAACTGGAAGTACATACCTTTTGACCCTCTTCCTTCATATCCCCCTTCCCCCACCCAGCCTCTGGTAACAAGTCTGATCTCTTTTCCTGTAAAGTTTTTGTTTTTTTTTAGATTTCCCAAAATCTATTTCTTTATAAAACAAATGACTAATAATTTTTAATTTATAAAAGTCCTTCTTACTTGCTTGAGAAAAAGATTTAGATGATATGTATAATAGAAAGTTGAAAAATAGTTTTATCTTGATGAGTATAGAAAATACGTCTGTACCATGAAGATGTTAAAAATAGCTTTACTGGTTTTGTAAACTATTATCAGCTATTTATTGTCTAATATGCAGAAATTTTTCAAAAATTTAAAAATTCAGTATTTAAGAGAATGACAATTTGGCAAAATCTAAAATCTGGCTATACTTTTCTTGTCCCTTGAAAGTGTCACTGGAATTTTTTCTCTAAAGATTTTATTTATGTATTTGACAGAGAGACACAGCGAGAGAGGGAAAACAAGCAGGGGGAGTGCACAAGCAGGGGGAGTGAGAGAGGGAGAAGCAGGCTTCCCGCTGAGCAGGGAGCCAGATGCGGATGCGGGGGTTTGATCCCAGGACCCTGGGATCATGCCCAGAGTTGAAGGCAGATGCTTAACGAATGAACCACCCAGGTGCCCCTAAAGCGTCATTAGAATTTCTAATTAGATTGTGTGACCAGCTCATGGGTCGTGGGATTAAACCTCTTGTCTTTGCTCAAGTTGTTCCCAGTCTTTGGAAAGTCCTCCCTCACTTATCCTCTGCTTTCTCTGCATCTTGAATTCCTCAAAAGAGCCAGCTCACAGGGCGCCTGGGTGGCTCAGTCAGTTAAGCGGCTGCCTTCAGCTCAGGTCATGATCCCGGGGTCCTGGGATGGAGCCCCACATCGGGCTTCCTGTTCAGTGGAGAGTCTGCTTCTCCCTCTCCCTCTGCCTGCCACTCTGCCTGCTTGTGCTCTCTATCTCTCTGTCAAATAAATTAAAAAAAAAAAAAAAAAAAAAGAGCCAGCTCACATGTTTTCTGTCCCTGATTCTAGTCTACCACCATAACACCCTGAACGCGTCTGGTCTCGTCTGATTCTACTTCCCCTACTGCTCACTGATTAAATAAATAATTGCTCAGCACCTGCTAGACTTCAAGAGATATGTAAGGTGCCAACACTCTGATCACTAATAAGACAGGTGTGTTCTGCTTCCTGGAACTCAGAATCTTGTGGGACATACTCCCAGTGGCCCACAGCACTATGAACTCACTCATTTGTTTCTAGGCATTCTTCTAAGGGATTTGACATAGGTTTGCTGATTTAATCCTTACAGCAACCCCCAGGAAGTGGGCACCATTCACCGCTACAAGCTGTCACCTGGTCATTGTCAGACACCGATATGCCTACCCATTAAGAAACCCTGGGTTTTTTATTTCCCAGGGACTTGTTTCTCATTTGTTGAATGTCAGGTCTCTTGGATTCTTTTGCTCGTGCCCCTTGACATGATGTCAAGTTCCTCCTTTTGCTTACAGTGAACCGCATGAAATTGCTGCTCTGCTGCTCCAGCCACCCTGTACCTGGAGCCAGTCATGCAGGGCTTTCCACACTCTGGTCTTGGGTCTCAGACATCACTCTTCCTGTCACACTTCACTGCAAGTACGGGCCTAGGCACTCCCCGTCTCCCTGTAGCACTACAGAAACAAAGCAGTGATTTTTAATGAGCTCTTCAGCAAGTATTTATGGAGTCCTTGCTGAAGGCTGGACATCATTCTAGGTGTCAGAGATATGGTGGTGAAAAAGACAAACAAGTCTTATTTTCTAGAATACGTACTGGGAAGGAAGATTAAATTGTACCTCATTCCTCCAGGTGAAGTTTTCATTACTGAGTCAAAACAGAAGTTCCCGGGGTTGTACCCACCATAGTAATAAAAGCTAACACTTCTGCATTTACAATGAGCTTGTCTCTTTGCCAAGACATTTATATTTATTAATTTGATCTTCTAATAATCCCAGAAGGTAGGTACTATTGTCACTCCATTTTATTTTATTTTATTTTATTTTTAAGATTTTATTTATTTATTTGTCAGAGAGAGTGAGCACAGGCAGACAGAGAGGCAGGCAGAGGCAGAGGGAGAAGCAGGCTCCCTGCTGAGCAAGGAGCCCGATGTGGGACTCGATCCCAGGACGCTAGGATCATGACCTGAGCCGAAGGCAGCCGCTTAACCAACTGAGCCACCCAGGCGTCCCTGTCACTCCATTTTAAAGATGAAGAAACTGAGGTTCAGGGTAGTTCAAAGCCACATGGCTAGTTGGAAGGTAGAATTTCATATTCCCTCTCAGGCAGTGTGCCCAGATCCTGTGTACCTGGTAAATATCTCTGAAGGCAACAAGAGGAGAGAAGAGGTGCGTTGTGTTGAACAGAGTTGAATATTGAGGTGAATAGAACAGAGGGGCCAGAACAATCTCCCTTACTTGGAGAAGGGGCTTGTGGGTGGAGAAGACCCACCCCTTGTTCTCTGATGGTGCCCTGGGAAGTCAACAGCATCTCAGAAAGAAAGTGTGCTAATGGAGACTGAACTTTGGGCAGTTTTTTAGCATTGACTAAACTTTTCATTTGCTACCCATGGCACAGAGACAGACTATAAGACTATAAGACCTCATGACCTTGAACCATGCAGGTGTAAGCTGCGAACAGTGAGGCTTAGGAATAATGGACTTTTCCCATTTGGAAGTCACCGCTGGGTTTCAGTATGATCCTTCAAGGGGAAAAGGCCCTAAAAATGTTTGTACTTAAATTTTCCACATAACCTCAAGACCGAGAATGAGATTCACTTTTGTTAAAGGATATAAACACATGGACATATCTTACATATCTGAGTTTATGGTTTGAGTTTTATTAGTATTGCACAACAGATATTGATGAAGGACAGATCAGCGTCAAGAGCTGTGCTACATGTAGGATGCATAGTAGCAAACTAGAAAGGTCGAACTTAGTGAAGTCTATAGTTAAGTGGGCAAAATTGATGTTGAATAAACAAGTACAAAATTTAAAACTACAAATTTGGGTAAGTGTTATAAGAATCCAGAACACTATGAGAGGGGATAAGAGGAAGGATCCACTAGGGCTCAGGGTTAGGAAAGCCTCTTCTGAGTAACTGACACGGTAAGGGTGAAGACCAGTTACTCAGGGACATGGGGTGGGGAGGAAAGATTCTGAGCACAGAGACTAGCGCAGGTGAAAAGTAGGAAACACCCAAACGGTTGACAAGGGAGCTAGGTGCCTGAGCGTAGCAAGGAAGGAGGAGGTAGCATGTGAATTTTAGCTGAAGAGATAGGCAGTAGCCAGAGACTGAAGAACCACCTGTGTCACATTAAGGATTTACAGGCTAACCTTATCTGAAATGGTAAAGTATTGAGGAATTTAGATTGGGAGGAACACATTTAGATTTAATTTTTTAAAAAGATCATTGGTGGGGCGCCTGGGTGGCTCAGTGGGTTAAGCCACAGTCTTCGGCTTGGGTCACGTCAGGGTCACGTCAGGGTCCTGGGATCGAGTCCCGCATCGGGCTCTTTGCTCAGCAGGAAGCCTGCTTCCCCCTCTGTCTCTGCCTGCCTCTCTGCCTGCTTGTGATCTCTCTCTGTCAAATAAATAAATAAAATCTTAAAAAAAAAAAAAAAAAGATCATTGGTATAGAGATTGGATATGGTGGGACCAAAGGGGAAATTGTTGCCATAGTAGTGGAAGGAGATACAGGTGGCTTACACTGGGGATGGTGGTAAAAGAAGGAGAGCTGGAAGCCTTCGACATGGATTTTGGAGTATACCTGATAGGACTAGGGGAGGTATACAGTAGAAGAGGTGATGGAAAAGAAAGTAACAAAGGGATCCCCAAATATATGTTGTAAACAACTGACATGATGGAGATGATGTTTACTGAGGTAGAGCAGAAACAGGCTTAAGGAAAAGATCAAGAATTCAGATGCAGACATGTTAGTTTTAAAAATGTGTTTTAAATGCAATAAGGCACTTGTCATACTCTCTGGGTAATTTTCATTTGTCAAATTAAAACCTACAATCAACTTTGTACGTAACATAGTTCTTTTGCTCTTTGTGTAAAGTAGGAGGAATCTGAAGGCCAACTTCATATCTGATGGATTCTATCCTGAGGTTTTGATGTAAGCAACTGGAATGAATGTATATCAAATCCACAAGGTTTCTGGAAAGTCCTAAAAAGGCAGATCTGCATCTGCAGAGTCATGTGTGTATTAGTCAGCAGAATTTTAATTGTTTAATTGCCCTACTCATTAGCCCAAGATAGATTTTAAGTCTAAGCCTTAAAATAAGAATAATTTACAGTTGTTTTTAGAAAAAGAAATAAAATTTCTCCCATTTGATCATCTGTCCCTAACCAGTTTCACCTTCAAAGCCATAAAATAAGAAAGTACATAAATTAAAAGTTTTCAAATAAACGTTCACAGAACAGTAATTCCTACATAAATTTATATGAACATAAAGCTCCAAGCTAGTTTCCTTCACAATACTTAGAATTAATAGGAGATAGAGGTAGAGCAGCTCTCTTGTAAATGACCAGTAATGTTTTTTTTTTCTTCTGCACTACAATCTCAAATGCCATCTTCATTTTAGTTGTAAGGATTCTTCTTCCATTTTATGTATTTGCTCTCCTGTTTCTATCTCTTTGATCTTAAACAGAATGCTGTAACCAAGTGAGAACTCTAGTTGCCTGTCTTTTGCTATCCCACACCATTTCTGTAACCTAATCAAAATGTGCTATTTTTTCCCAAGACATTGCCATATTTTTCTCTCATCATGACACTTAATTTGAAGGTGGCAGACTGGAAGATGCACTGTCCTGTGACAAATTTGTAAGCCATGAATTGATCTCTGCTCCACACACAGCAATATGCAAGCGTGGTATCTTACAACTTACCATAAATCATGCTTTACTTCTTTGCTCATAGACTTTGTGAGAGCTGAATGCAATGTGGAGACGGATGGGGGTCAGTTCCTCACTGTCATCCATACCTGCTGGTAATTTATAGATAAGATATAACACCTGTGAGTTATAATGTTTTTTGTTGGCTTGAGTTGTCCCGTGCTGAACACTGCAATGCCTACATCATGATGTTTGTGTTTACTATCGTATACTGAAAACAAAGAAAAAAATCCCCAAAACCAACAACAACAACAACAACAACAACAAAAACTAAGTCATAAAAGCATGGCATTATACTCATGACCTATAATATTTATCCAGTCAAAAAGACATTTCATCTTTTGGCATGATGCCCTAGGACTGATGCACAAGGAGGCTGCAGGTGTATGACTACAAGAACGGCTGACTGAACTAAGTCCAATTCTTCATTTCATGGTCGTTAAAAGAACTGAGAGGAACTTCATTACAATAAATCTACCATAGATGGAACAGTTCACATACCCCAGAATTCCTGACACAAAAAATTAAATAAATAAGTAAAATAAAATAAAGGAAATACTGACAGGAGGTACTCTGTCCATGTTGTTATGAAAATAAAGCTTTTAAAAGTAAACAGAAGCAACTGATTAAGAGAAACAGAAGGAAAAAGTGTCCTTGCTCTTTGAAAAATCCCAACCGCAGGATTGTTCTCATCACATCATTTTAATTTGCAGAAGATAGTAGACTCAAGTGCACGGACATTATCATTAATTAATATTAATTGGGCATACACACTCTCCCAAGTTTGCCAGTTACACCCTGATTGTAAGTTCAGCACTTTCTGCATTCTTTATAATCATTAATAGTAATATGGCAATGTGTATCACTGATCTAAGAAACAAAATGCAAATCTGCAACATCAATTAGGAGATGATGGATTATGTAGTAGTAGGGAGATCGATTGCTTATGAGTGATAACATAAAGAAGCAGTGATATGCCCTCAGCAAATGTTAGCAGTTCTTCTTCCAACCCATCTAAGCATCTCTTCCTAGCAAATGTACCTAATCTTACTTTGTGCTTTCTTTGTAACTGACACAAGCATTCATTTTATTAAACTAAGAGAGAGTTGTTGATTTATACATTTGATTTTCTATTGATATCAGTTTGGAAAAAATTAGGAACATTATATATATATATATATATATATATATATACATAATTCTTTTGAATAAAACTGAAGACTTCTGTATAGTAGGCACTCAATTTTTAAGCGAATAAATGGACAAATAATGGAATTGTAAAATAAAATGGATAATAAAGTAAATATCTTAGATATTAAAGCATAAATGTATGAATAGTTTTCCCAGTTTTATATAATTTAATACATTTGAAATAGAAGCCACATAAAGGGTTACATGGATCTTTAAGAAAATATGTATGTATACACATATACACTTATTATATATATAATTGTTATACTATATATGTATATACAGTACATATAGTGTGTATTTGTATATCTATACATATACATATATATATATATTTTTTTTTTCTGTCTTTAAAATGTATATGTTAGGGATGCCTGGGTGGCTCAGTTGGTTAAGCTGCTGCCTTCAGCTCAGGTCATGATCCCGGGGTCCTGGGATTGAGTCCCGCATCAGGCTCCTTAATCGGCGGGGAGCTTGCTTCTCTCGCTGCCTCTGCCTGCCTCTCTGCCTGCTTGTGTGTACTCTCTCTCTCTCTCCGGCAAATAAATAAAATATTTTAAAAAATAATAAAATGCATATGTTATAAGCTATCAATGTCAAATAGGCTTCCAAAATATATGTTCAAATAGGGAAATCTGCTAAAATATGGGATGAACATGTACACAGTATCACATCTCCTTGGAAACTTTTTATCTGAAAAAGCCCAAGTAATCCAAATTTCCAAAATAAAGTATTATAAATTTTCTGGATAGGGATTTATTTTTAGGAAAATGTCATAGTTTATGTGGGATAAATACTGATGAGCTTTATTTCTATTTTTTCTCTATTCCTATATATTACAATATCCAAAAATTCATATATATAGAATAAGAATACTATCTCTGATATTGTTTTCTTTCAATAGTTTTGTTCTCAATTATAATTACAGCAGCAACAAGAAAAAATCAAATGTAAATAAACTATTTCCTTTAGTCTTTAAGTCACTTCACAATAGCCTTATATTTTAATCCCGTATGTACTGTATCATTTCACTGTATATAAAGGAAAACAATGGAGGTGTGTAGATAAGAGAGATTAGGTTGGTATACTCCTGTATAAATCAGCTGAAATGCAGGCATTGTGATACTCCCTAAATGAAGCTAAAGTCTTAAGAAGTAGCTTACAGAGCTGACCGTTTTTACCACAAAAATGTCAACCCTTGGGACGCCTGGGTGGCTCAGTTGGTTGAGCGGCTGCCTTCGGCTCAGGTCATGATCCCAGCATCTTGGGATCGAGTCCCACATTGGGCTCCTTGCTCGGCAGGGAGCCTGCTTCTCTTTCTGCCTCTGTCTGCCTGTGCTCGCTCGCTCTCTCTCTGACAAATAAATAAATAAAATCTTAAAAAAAAAAAAAAAAATGTCAACCCTTGTCAACCTTTTCTTTCTTTTATCTGTTTCTGGACCATTGCAGGCTACTATCCATTTTGGGAATTCCTGGATCCCAAGACATAAACTTAGTGATTTCCTGGAACTTCACCTAGTGTAGCATTCCTACTATAGCATATTATTCCTTTTTGTCATAAAGTCATAAAATTATGGGAAATAAGAATGAGAAGAAGAAGAAATAATTTAGAAAAAGTAATGATAAATTCTATCTATAAAATATAACCATATTTCATGAAGTTCAGAGTTGTGATAAAATTCTAGAATGATTTTTATAAAATGGCTTATGAGTTTTCAGAAAGTAAATGGTAATCTAATAGGAAGTATTATGGATGAAGTAAGATTAAGTAGCATTGAATTATCAGTACTTTTTAAAAAATAGTTCTTTTGACCAGGAAGATTTGGAAAATGCTATAAGCATGGTATATCTGAAATTCAATAAGAAATGTGACATAGACATTTTTGATGGTCCTTTGGGCATGAAAGTAAAATGTGGACTGGATGGCCATCCAGTTGAATTCATAACAAACGTAAAGACAACACTGCATGAAAGTAAATAAAAATAAATATGCTTACCAATGGTTCATTATTATCCTAGACAAATGTCTGGGTAGCCTTGTTGTGCTTACTATTTCAAGGCATGATGATCAAGAAAAGACAAGGATACCCCAAATTACAAGCTTTTTCACAGTGAAGGAAACTATCAACAAAACAAAAAAAGGAACCTACTGAATGGGAGAAGATATTTTGCAAATCGTTTATTTGATAAGGGGTTAATATCCAAAATATATAAAGAACTTACACAACTCAACACACACACACACACACACACACACACACACACACACAATCTGATGAAAAAATGTTCAGAAGGTGCACCTGGGGGGGTTCAGTGGGTTAAGCTGCTATCTTCGGCTAGGGTCATGATCTCAGGGTCCTGGGAAGGAGCCCCATGTCAGGCTTTCTGCTCAGTAGGGAGCCTGCCTGCTTCTTTCTCTCATGATCCTTCTGTGGTCTTCCTCTTTCTTTCTCAAATAACTAAATAGAATCTTAAAAAAAAAAAGTTCAGAAAACTTGAATAGACATATTTTCAAGGAAAAAAATGACACCTGTCAGAATGGCTAAAATCAAAAACACAAGAAATAACAAATGTTGGCAAGGTGTGGAGAAGAAGGAATTTTGTGCACTGTTAGTGGGAATGCAGACTGGTATAGCCACCGTGGAAAACGGTATGGCGGTTCCTCAAAACCTAAAAATAAAATTGTCATATCATCTAGTAACTCCACTACTGAGTATTCACTCAAGGAAAATGAAAATATAAATTTGAAAGGATATATGTACCCTTATGTTTACTGCAGCATTAAAAAAGAATGAGATCCCACCATTTCCCACAACATGGATGGACCTAGAGGTATAATGTTAAGTGAAATAAATCAGTCAGGTAAAGACAAATATTATGATTTCACTTATATGTGAAATTTAAGAAAAAAAAAAGGCTCTTAACAAACTGGTGGTTGACAGAGGACAGGTGGGCGAGGGAAAGTTGAAACAGATAAAGGGAAATCAGAGGGGGAGATGAACCAGGAGAGACTGTGGACTCTGAGAAACAAACTGAGGGTTTTGGAGGGGAGGGGTGGGGGTTGGGAGAGCCTGGTGGTGGGTATTAAGGAGGGCACGTATTGCATGGAGCACTGGGTGTGGTGCATAAACAATGAATCTTGGAACACTGAAAAAATAAAATAAAATAGAATAAAATAAAATAAAATAGTACCTGGCACATAAAAAAGATAAAATAAAAATAAAATTTAAAAAAGTACATTTATCTGGGATCATGGGACATTGGGGAGGGTATGTGCTATGATGAGTGCTGTGAATTATGTAAGACTGATGATTCACAGACCTATATCCCTGAAACAAATAATGCATTATATGTTAATAAAAAAAGAATACATTTATCTTGATGAGCAATGTGTAATGTATAGAAGTGTTGAAATACTGTATTTATACCTGATACTATATTATACTACAGTATAGTATATATATAGTATATATACAGTATAGTATAATACTATACTATAGTATAGTATTATAATACTATACTATAGTATAGTATTATACTATAATACTATGTTAGTTATACTTGATAAAATAAAAACAGGGTTGGGTGAATGTAATTTAAGAGTAGTAATGTGAAAAATACTTATAGTCCTTCCCTTTCATTCTTTCCCAATTTAGTTCATAGTTGTTCTTTTTCTTCTTCCTTAAATATTTAAAAGTAGGCAATCTGTTTTCTTGAATTGGCAGTATTGTAGAAAGGTTTGAGAAAACAGCGTTCTCTTCTAGTGTAGCTGACTTTGTGCAAGAATGCTGCACTAGAAAAACAAAGTGCCATGTAGTTGTGCCATTTGGGGGGAAGAAGAAAATGTCAAATTCAGATATTTAATCATTCTAGAATTATCAAGGTTGTGAATATTCTTCCATAATTTTAATGGGACTTATCTTTTAAGATTAGTCATAATATACATAGTGAATTTTCACTAATAAAATAAAAAAAACTTTTGAAGTGGGAGATTTAATGTAAATTAGATACATACTTATGTTATAGATATATGTATTTATACACTAATGAAACTCATAATTACAACTGATTCATTAAGAAGAAACAAATAAATTCAGCTCTGCAGTGTTAGATACATTTCTGAAATTTAAATGGAAGGCAAATGTAGTAAAAAATGTTACCTGAAAGTGAGACTAAATCTTTTGCAGTAAACTATTTTTAATGGATATTCATACTTAATTTTGAAAGAAGAAAATATTACATCTTAAATATAGTAAGTTCTAGCACAGTTTAATGAGAAAGAGTAAGTAATATTCAACAAAACTATAAAACCAATGATGTATAAAAACCATGCTGCATAAAATTCTAACATAGATTTTTATTCCTTTTGGTAAAATGTAGTTAAACAAAGCACTATCATATTAAATTGGATTGGCATTGCCTGCAGGCTTTTCTTTCCTGAGTCAGAGGTTAAAGAAAGAAGTATATTGAGAATTTAAAATTGAATCTAAAGACAAAAAGCTAGTGTCTCCCACTAGCATTGACACAATTTGGTCGTGTGGGCTGGCTGAAACTTGATTTGAAAAAGTAGTTTTGACTGCTCCAAACCTACATGATTTATGCAGTAAAAGGCAATGCATGGGTTTCCAAACATTTCTGATTAATAAAGTTAGAAATAGGCAGATTGTCTCAAAGTCTACATTTAATGAAGATGAAGTAATGTAGAATGTCTGTCAATGTGTCTCTATAGCTGTTACCTTGAATGTAAAGTAAAAAGTTGGACCATTAGTTATGCCTTTTGAGGGAAATGGTACATCACTGGCTAGTTTAGGAATCTAACCACAGTGACTGAAAGAGGCACTTAAATTTAAAAAAAAAATTTATTGGATGGTTGTTTAAAACCTTCAGAAAAACATCTCAAAGACAAAACGTTAAATGCTTTCATCAGACATCCTTTATTATAAGTGAAATCTCTGTTCCTGCTATAGTTCATTAACATAATTATTATGGGAATTTGGTTAAATTCAGATGTGTAAGGACCCTTCCATCTTTAAATAGGGCTAATTTCAACTGCAACATTTTAGACAAAGGATTGCACAGAATCAAAGTCAAAGCCTCTACACAATATGGCTGTACCTTCATTTTCATCTAAGTTTTGTTTGCTTGTTTGGCTTTCATTAATTTAAACCACATTTTTAATAAAGGCTCATAAATATTATCACAAGTGTAATTTCTTTCCCCCAAGACATCTTTGACATCGATTATTTATTACCTAGCTATGACAAGTTTTTACCCATCTTTCTGACTATACTAATTTGGATGACATCCTTTAACCTCATTTTAGTGACTTTTAGCTTGACAATGAAAAAACAAAGCAAAACAACACAAAAACTTGGATTAGGGTGGGATGTAGTGAAAACCCTGTGGATTAGTCTGTATGTTATTTTATTTTTCATATTCAATTTATTTCTCTACTTCTGGATAATTCAGTAAATTTGTATAAATTACTGGAATCGGGGTGCCTGGGTGGCTCAGCGGGTTAAGCCTCTGCCTTTGTTTGGCTCAGGTCATGGTCTCAAGGTCCTAGGATTGAGTCCCACATGGGGCGCTCTGCTCAGCAGGATGCCTATTTCCCTCCACCCCTCTCTGCCTGTCTCTCTGCCTACTTGTGATCTCTCTCTCTGTCAAATAAATAAATAAAATCTTAAAAAAAAAAATTACTGGAACCAACAAAAACTAAAACACAGGCTAAACACACACACATATGTATGTGCGTGTGTGTGTGTGTGTGTGTGTGTGTGTATAAACAGTAAGGATTTAATAAATAATTCAAAATTTTAAATATAAAATTGCTTTACTGAATTGCATTATAAGAAATTTGATTAATATGGGAAATAAGTCACCACAGCCAAAAGGCTGCCCCATGTAATACTGGTCCTTGAACAGTGCTAGGTGATCTAAGTAGCACATGAAAATTTTGGCCATGCTTCTTTTTTTGCTCTGAGCTGTGCCTTTTATATACCTATCTTATACTTTTTCTTTTTTAAGATTTTTAAAAATGTATTTAATTGACAGAGAGAGACAGCAAAAGAGGGAACAGAAGCGGAGGGAGTGGGAGAGGGAGAAGCAGACTTCTGGCTGAGCAGGGAGCCCGATGTGGGACTTAATCCCAGGACCCTGGGATCACGACCTGAGCCGAAGGCAGATGCTTAATGATTGAGCCACCTAGGTGTCCCTATCTTATACTTTTACAGACAGTTTCAGGGTCAAAACCACTTTTTTTTTTAAAAGATTTTATTTATTTATTTGACAGACAGAGATCACAAGTAGGCAGAGAGGCAGGCAGAGAGAGAGGAGGAAGCAGGCTCCCCGCTGAGCAGAGAGCCCAATGTGGGGCTTGATCCCAGGACCCTGGGATCATGACCTGAGCTGAAGGCAGAGGCTTTAACCCACTGAGCCACCCAGGCGCCCCCAAAACCACTTTTATACAAGAATACTGAATGTTTATATAATTAGTCTCTGTGATTTAGGTACTCTCTAACCGGCTTGCAGTAGGGGTTAATCTCTCCAAGATGGTTGGCGCTGACATTTCAGAATGGAGAATCATAACTGTGAACAGAAACCTAAAAAAACTAGTCTCATTAAGTTTTTGGTCAGGCAGGACCTAAAAATGAAGAGAAGATGGTATGCTATAAATGAAGAAAGTTTTCTAGTAGTTATGGCAGAAAAGAGTGTTAGAAAGAAATGAAGAAGAGTATTAGAAAGAAATGAATGAAGGTTAAAGAGTAATTTTCATTAGCCATGAATGGCTTTTTAAGAACTTAATGTTGAGACTGCCTAATTTTCAATACAACATTGGAATGTTCTAGTTAATTATCTTTTTGCCTTTCTTCTAATGAAGGATTCTTAAAAATGCAAAGAAGATGTTTTTCATCCTTTCTCTTGTTAATGTGACTTAATATGTTGATTGATTTGTGAATATTGAACCACACTGGCATCCCTGGAATAAATCACATTGGATGGTGGCAAATGAGTTTTTTTTAACGTATTGCTGGATTTGGTTTGCTAATGTCTTGTTCAGGATTTTTGCATCTATGTTCATCAAGATATTAGTCTGTAGTTTCCTTTTTTGTGTGTGTGGTGTCTTTATTTGGGTTTAGCATCAGGGTAATGATGGTCTCATAGAATGTATTTTCAAGCTTTCCTTCCTATTCTATTTTTTTGAATAGTTTGAGAAGAATAGGTATTAACTTTTCAAGCATTTGGTAGAATTCTCCAGTGAAGCCACCTGGTCCTGGACTTTTGTGTGTTGGAAGTTTTTTGATTACTGATGCAATTTGATTGCTGGTAATTGGTCCATTCAAATGTTTTATTTCCTCCTGATTCAGTTTCAGAAAGTTACATGTTTCAAGAATTCATCCATTTCTTCAGGTTGTCCTATTTGTTGTCATATAATTCTCATAATATTCTTATAATCCTTTGTATTTCTGTGGTGTCAGTTATTACTTCTTCATTTCTGATTTTATTTATTTGAATTCTCTTTTTTTCTCTTGAGGAATCTGGCTAAGTTTTCTCAATTTTGTTGATCTTTTCCAAAACCAGCTCCTGGTTTTATAATCTGTTCTATTGTTATTAATCTCTATTTCATTTATTTCTGCTCTAATTTTTATTATTTCTTTTTGTCTATTGGTTTTGACTTTGTTTGTTCTTTTTCAGGCTCCCTTGGGTATAAGGTTAGGTTGTTTGAGATTTTTCTCCTTCTTAAGGTAGGCCTGTAGTGCAATATGCCTCCCTCTTAGAACAGCTTTTGTTGAAATCCCATAGAGTTTGGACCACTGTGTTTATATTTGCACTTGTCACCATGTATTTTTTGTTTAACTTTTTGGTTTCTTGGTTGTTCCATTCATTGTTAAGTAGCATGTTATTTAACCTCTGTGTATTTGCATTCTTTCCAGATTTTTTCCTGTGACTGATTTCTAGTTTCATATCACTATAGTTAGAAAAGATGTTTGATATTATTTCAATTTTTTTGAGTTTATTGAAACTTGTTTTGAGACGTGGCCTAACATGTGATCTATTCTGGAGTATGTTACAGGTATACTTGAAAACAATGTGGGATACCTGGCTGGCTCAGTTCGTAGAGCATGTGACTCTTAATCTTGGGGTTGTGTGTTTGATCTCCATATTAGGTGTAGAGATTACTTAAAAAAAAAAAAAACTTAAAAAAAAGAATGCATATTTTCTCTTTTTGCATGGAATGTTCTAAATATATCTGTTAGGTACATCTGGTCCACTGTGTCATTCAAAACTTTGTTGATTTTCTGTCTGCATGATCTATCCATTAATATAAGTGGGGTGTTAGAGACCTCTACCCTTATTGCATTACTTTCGGTAATACACAGCAATATTACTTTCAGTGCTCCCATATTGGATGCATAAATATTTATAATTGTTACATCCTCTTGTTGGAGACTATATATATATATATATATATATATATATATGACATTCGAATTGGTAAGGAAGAAGTAACACTTTCACTATTTGTAGATGACATAATACTATACATAGAAAACCCAAGAGGCCTCACCAAAAAACTACTACAAATGATAAATGAATTCAGTAAATTTTCAGGATAAGAATTAGTATACAGAAACTATTGCATTTCTGTGTAATTACAATGAAGTAACAGAAAAAGAAATTAATAAAACAATTCCATTTATAATTATACCAAAAGGAATAGAATACCTAGGAATAAACTTAACCAAGGAGGTAAAAGACCTGTACTTTGAAATTTTAAAACATTGATTAAAGAAATTAAACAAGACACAAACAATTGGAAAGATATTCCATACTCATGGATTGGAAGAACCAATATTGTTAAAATGTCCGTAATGATGAACTATGGTTGGAAGTAGGGTCAAGCAGGGGCAAGGGGTCCCCTGTTCTAAGAGGGAACCACCCTTAGAAAGATTTTTCTAAGAAAAAGGAGTCCTCTACCCTTTTCCATATGATAAATAGATGACAAAAACCCGATTGGATGACAGGCACACAGAGGGTTTATCAGATTAAAACAGCCCGCCTACAAGCCCATAAAAGGCCCTAGACTTAGAAACTCCAGTGGCAGTCCCTTCAGGTCCACTCCCTCCTGAGCTTTGTACTATCACTTTGCTATCACTCAATAAACCTTGCTTTGCTGCCTACCACTCTGTCTGGCCTACCTCTTCATTCCTGGAAGTGGCATAATCAAGAACTGCAGGCACCAATGGAGAAAAAAATTCTGCAACAATACTATCCAAAGGAATCTATAGGTTTAATGCCATCCCTATAAAAATGCCAACAAAATTTTTCACAGGACTAGAACAAATAATCTTAAAATCTGTGTGGAACCACGAAAGACCCCCAAATACCCGAAACAATGTTGAGAAAGAATAACATAACTGGAGATATCACAGCCCAAAGGTGTAGTAATGAAAACTGTGTGGTACTAGCACAAAAATAGCCACATAGATAAATATAAAAGATTAGACAACCCGGAAATAAACCCACACTTACATGGTCAATGAATCTAAGAAAAAAGAGGCAAGAATACATAATGTGGAAAAGACAGCCACTTCAATAAATGGTGCTGGGAAAACTTGACAGCTACATGCAAAGGAATGAAATGCACTTTCTTTCATCATACACAAAAATAAACTCAAAATGGATTAAAGACAAAATTTGTGAGACCTGAAACCATAAAAAGAAAATATAGGCAGTCATTTATTTGACATCAACTGTAAAAACATTTTTTTTTCTAGATATGTCTCCTGAGGCAAGAGGAACAAAAGCAAAATTAAACTACTGAAACTGCACCAAAATAAAAAGCTTTTGCACAGTAAAAGAAACCATCAACAAAACAAAAGAGGCAACTTACTGAATGTGAGAAGATATGTGCAAATGATATATTTGATAAGAGATTAATGTCCAAAATATACAAAGAACTTAAACAACTCAACATCAAACAAACAAAAAAACAAAACAAAACCAAATAAATGATAAAAAATGGGCAAAGAACCTAAATAGACATTTTTCCAAAAAAGGCATCCAGATGGCCAACAGATGCATTAAAAGATGTTTGAACATCACTAATCATTACAGAAACACAAGTTAAAACTACAATAAGATATCACCTTACACCTGTCAGAATCACTAAAGTCACAAACATAAGAAATAACAAGTGTTGGTGAGGATGTAGAGAAGAAACCCTCATGCACTCTTGGGAATGTAAACTGGTACAGCCATTGTGGAAAATGATATGGAGGTTCCTCAAAATATTAAAAATAGAATTACCATACGATCCACTACTGGACATTTACTGAAATAAAACAAAAACACTAATTTGAAAGATATATGCAACTTTATATTTATTGTAGCATTATTTACAATAGTCAAGGAAAGGAAGTGTCCCTCTATAGTGTGTGTATGTATGTATGTATGTGTGTATGTAGTTGAATGGATAACAAAGAAGTGATATATATATACACACACACATATATAACATATATATGATATGATGATATATGTTATATACATATAACATATGCAGATGATATACATAATATATATTGATGATATGATGATATATGTAATATATATATTATATATATATATGAATTTTTTTGTCCTACTCAGCCATAAAAAAGAATGAGTTCTTGCCATTTGCAATAACATGGATGGACCTAGAGGGTATAATGCTAAGTGAAATAAATCAGTGAGAGAAAAAAATAATACCACATGATTTCACTTATATTTGGAGATCAAGAAACAATACAAACAGACCAAAAAACCCCTCCCAGACTCTTAAATACAGAGAACAAACTGGTGGTTGCCAGAGGGGAGGTGAATGGGAGGAGCACTGAAATATGTTCATGTATTGGAAGACATAATATCATTAAAATGTCTATACTAGGGCATACAGTTTCTGGTAATAATTTCTAATAATTGTTTCTGTTTCCTCGGTGTTAGTCATGATCTCTCCTCTTTCATTCATGATTCTATTAATTTGGGTCCTTTATCTTTTCTTTTGAGTAAGTTTGGCCAGTGGTTTATTGATCTTATTAATTCTTTCAAAGAACCAGCTTCTAGTTTTATTGATCTGTTCTAGTGTTCTTCTGGTTTCTATTTCATTGACCTCTGCTCTAATCTTTATTATTTCTCTTCTCCTGCTTGATTTAGGTTTTATTTGCTGTTCTTTTTCTGGTTCCTTCAGGTACAGGGTTAGCTTGTGCGTAACAAATTGAGCAACCTGAAAGAAATGGATGCCTTCCTAGAAACTTACAAACTATCAAGACTGAAATAGGAAGAAACAGACAATCTGAATAGACCAATGACCAGTAAAGAAATTGAAGCAGTAATCAAAAACCTCCCAAAAAACAGAAGTCCAGGGCCAGGTGGCTTCCCTGAGGCATTCTACCAAACATTTAAAGAAGAAATAGTACCTATTCTTTTGAAGCTGTTCCAAAAAATAGAAATAGAAGGAAAACTTCCAAACTTCTTCTATGAGGCCAGCATACCATGATCCCAAAACAAGGCAGAGACCCCAGCAAAAAGGGTAAGTACAAACCAATATCCTTGATGAACATGGATGCTAAAATACTCAACAAGATCCTAGATAATAGGATCCAACAGTATATTAAAAAGATTATTTACCACAACAAAGTGGGTTTTATGCCTGGGATGCAAGAGAAGTTCAACATTTGCAAATCAATCAATGTGGCAGAACACATCAATAAAAGAAAAGACAAGAAGCATATGATCCTCTCAACTGGTGTAGAAAAAGCATTTGACATAATACAACACCCATTCTTGATTAAAACTCTTCAGTATAGGGATAGAGAGAACATTCCTCGATACCATAAAAATCATCTATGAAAAGCCCACAGTGAATATCATTATTGATAGGGAAAAGCTCTACTCTCACCACTATTGTTCAACATAGTACTAGAAGTCCTAGCCTCAGGAAACAGACAACAAAAAGAAATAAAATGCATCCAAATTGGCAAAGAAGAAGTGAAACTCTCCCTCTTTGCAGATGACATGATACTTTATATGGAAAACCCAAAAGACTCCACCCCAAACTACTAGAACTCATACAGCAATTCAGCAACGTGGCAGAATACAAAATCAATGCACAGAAATCAGTTATTTTTCTATACACTAACAATGTAACTGTAGAAAGAGAAATTAAAGAATCAATTCCATTCACAATAGCAACAAAGACCATAAGATACCTAGGAATAAACCTAACTAAAGAGGTAAAGGATTTATATTCTAGAAACTACAGAACACTTATGAAAGAAATTGAGGAAGATACAAAATGATGGAAAAATATTCCATACCCATGGATTGGAAGAATAAACATTGCTAAAATGTCTATCCTCCCCAGAGCAATTTATACAATGACATCCCTATTAAAATGCCATTGGCATTTTTCAAAGAGCTGGAACAAAAAAATCCTAAAATTTGTATGGAACTAGAAAAGACTCCAAGCAGCCAATGGAAGGATGGAAAAGAAAAACAAAGCTGGGGCATCATGTTGCCTGACTTCAAGCTATATTACAGAGCTGTGATCAACAAGACAGTGTGGTATTGGCACAAAAACAGACAGACCAATGGAACAGAATAAAGATTGCAGAAATTGATCCTCAACTCTGTAGTCAACCAATCTTTGGCAAATCAGGAAAAAATATCCAATGGAAAAAAGACAGTCTTTTCAACAAGTGGTGCTGGGAAAATTGGACAGCTATATACAGAAAAATGAAACTGGACCATTCCCTTATACCATACACAAAGATAAACACAAAATGGATGAAAGACCTCAGTGTGACACAGGAATCCATCAAAATCCTAGAGGAGAACACAGACAGTAACCTCTTTTACATTGGCCACAGTAACTTCTTTCAAGACATATCTCCAAAGGCAAGTGAAACAAAAGCAAAAATGAACTTTGAGGACTTCATCAAGATAAAAAGCTTCTGCACAGTGAAGGAAACAGTCAACAAAACTAAGAGGCAGGCCATGGAATGGGAGAAGATATTTGCAAATGATATTACAGATAAAGGGCTGAAACCTAAGATCTTTAAAGAACTTCTAAAACTCAACACTCAAAAAACCAATAACCCAGTCAAAAAGGGCAGAAGACATGAACAGACACTTCTCCAAAAACAATATACAAATGGCTAACGGACACATGAAAAAATGCTAAACATCACTAGCCATTAGGGAAATACAAATCAAAACCAAAATATGATACCACCTCTCTATGTCAGAATGGCTAAAATTAACAAGTCAGGAAATGACAGATGTTGGCAAGGATGCAGAGGAAGGGGAACCCTCCTACACTGTTGGTGGGAATGCAAGTTGGTACAGCCACTCTGGAAGACAGTATGGAGGTTCCTCAAAATGCTAAGAATAGAGCTACCCTAAGACCCAGCAATTACACTACTGGTACCTATCCAAAGGTACAGATGTAGTGAAAAGAAGGAGCACGTGCACCCCAATGTTCATAGCAGCTATGTCCACAATAGCCCAATTGTAGAAGAAGCCGAGATGCCCTTCTACAGATGAATGGATAAAGAAGATTTGCATTAAAAAAAAAAAAGATGTGGTACCAATACACAGTGGAATTTTATTTAGCCATCAGAAATGATGAATACCCACCATTTGCACTGACATGGATGGAACCGGAAGGGATTATGTTAAGTGAAGCAAGTCAAACAGAGAAAGAGAATTATACGATTTCACTCATAAGTGGAACATAAGCAATAGCATGGAGGACCATAGAGGAAGGGAGGGAAATCCAAACGGGGAGATATCAGAGAGGGAGATAAACCATGAAAGACTATGGACCCTGAGAAATAATCTGGGGGTTTCAGAAGGGAAGAGGGAGGGGGAGGGGGTAACAGGGTGATGAGTATTGAGGAGGGCACATGCTGTGATGAGCACTGGGTATTATACTTAACTAATGAATCACTGAACACTATGTCAAAAACAAATTATGTATCATACAGTGCCTAACTGAACATAATAAAAAAATTGATTTTTACCTGAGTAGTAATGAGAAAATTAAAAAAAATAATAAATAAAATAAAAGATCTATACTATAGGCACCTGACTGGCTCAGTCGGTTGAGCATCTGCCTTCAGCTCAGGTCATGATCCCAGGATTGTGGAATTGAGTCCCATGTTGGCGGGGGGGTGGGGGGGGGGTCCTTGCTCAGTGGAGAGTCTCCTCCTTTCTCTCTCTACCTCTCTGCCCCTTCCCACTGCTCTTTCTCTCTCTCTCAAATAAATAAAATCTTAAAAAAATAATAAAAAATAAATAAGATACCTGTACTATCCAACGTGATTTATACATTCAATGCTATCTCTGTCGAAATCCTACTGGCATATTTTACAGAAATAGAGAAAAGAATTCTAAAATTCATACAGAATCACAAAAAGATCCCAAATAGCCAAAACAGAGAAAAAACAAAGCTGGAGGCATCACACTTCCTGATTTCAAAATATATTACAAAGTTACAATAAATGAAAAAAATAGTAAAAGCAGAAATACCATGTGGTCCAGTAATCCCACTTCTGGGTATTTATTCAAAAGAACTAAAAGTAGGATCTCAAAGAGATACTGGTATTCCCATATTCATTGCAATACTATACACAACAGCCAAATTATGGCAACAACTTAAATGTCCATTGACAGATAAATGGATTAAGACAATATATTATATGCATGGAATATTATTCAGTCTTAAAAAAAAGAATAAGAGTTGTGTAATGTTAGAGAACATGGATGAATCTTGAGGACATTATCCTAAATAAGCCAGTTACAGAAGGACAAGTACTACATGAGCCACTTACATGGGCTATCTACAATAGTCAAACTACTAGAAGCAGAAAGCAGAATTGTGGTTGCTAAGGGGCCAGGGGCAGTGGGAAATGTGGAGTTGCTATTCAGTTATTGCAGGAGGAACAAGTTCTAGAGATCTGCTACGCTGTCATCTTTAGATACAAATACTGCATTGCACATGTAAAAATATGTTAAAAGGGAAAATCTCATGGTAAGTGTTCTTACCACAATAAAAGTAAAATTAAAATTAAACAAAACCCACAAAAATCCAACAAACAGCCCATTTTTTCTCATCACTCATCAACTTATCTGTTCCCAGGTTGATAATGGAGGACAAGCTACTATACTCGTGGGACAGAATGACAAAGTAACAGTGTTTAAGTGGCTTCTCCATACCAAAACAGGACATTTCCACTTGGAAACCTGAGACTGGGTACACCAGACAGTCCTCCCCACAATGTGATTGTGTTTGGTCTTTCCATAATCTGTGTAGGTTTCGCTCCCTGTTCTTCGTGGTACTTTTTCTTCACCTCTGAGTGCAAGGTCAATGCCTGCATAATCTTTATATAACCATATAACCCTCTCTACAAGTCCCAGTATTTATGCTAGATAAGCACATAGTAAATTTGAATATATTATAAAATGTTTTTTTTCTTTTTTAAGGTAGGAATTTTCTTGAAATTACTGTGTTGTGGAAGTTATTCATGCACTAACAGATATATAAATTGTGTGGGGAAATTTAAAACTATTTAGTTTAATCAGACGTGTGCTAGTGTTTTCCTTTTTTCTGCACCAAGGTCTTAAAGTACATAAGAGAGTAAAAAAAAATTCCAGGGGCTGAGATCACAAGGACAACTTTATTTCTGGGTTTTTCATAGTAATTATGACTTTACTCTTTTTGGCTTTGCCAAATACAACTGATTCCATATTAGGCTACTATTTTCTACGATAAAATTCTAAAAACCCATCCTTGTATTTATGTATAGCTTTAAATGAACTCAGACACATAGTTGTTTTAGAATGATGCAATTAATTCCTATAAAAAGCAATCTACTTGCTGTAGCCAGGAAAAACAATGGCTAGAACCCATGCTGTGATGTATAAAAGGGAGCTGCTGAAAATACCCCGCTCTAAATAAGGTCAGAAATTGCTGATTGGTCTATTGGAGGTTTTTTCCCCCCTTCATTTTCCAAAAGAAGGAGCAGATGTTATGTTCTGGCAATTTTCTATTTTTTTCTTTCTCCCCAGATTTAGCTCATTGATTGCCCAATTTTCTCAGGGCTCATCTTCCAGGAAAGCCTACAGCAAGCAGGTATTCTGCACCAGTCTGTATCAGAAGGCAGTGGCCTAATGGGGGATGCGTCACTTCCCCAGGGACCAATCCGCTCAACTTAGTTACATGGGTAAGTCAATTTAAAAAAGACAATAGTAATTACAGAGATGAATTGATGTTCTCACCCCCATAGTGCTCAGGAAGCACCAAGGAATTTTAAATAATCATCTGATTACTTATAAAAAAATTCCCACTCTAAGGATTTTTATATCACACTTCAAATAAAACTATTGAGTTACCTTAATACACATGGTTTGAACATTTATGCTGTTTTGCATTAATGGCCTCTTTGTTTCAAAGATCCCACTTAAAAATTAATGACAATGTTCAGTTATGATGGTACCTGCTCTAACACATTCTTGCATCAAGGGTTTGGTAGTTTCCTGTCATGGATATTACACTGTTTCTGTCTCCAAAAAGGAGTCATGTTTTCTGGACCCCTAATCTAGAAATGAGATCAGATGCACACTTGACAGCAGATGAGAATGCTGGATATTTAATTTTTGGCAAGTAATAAAGAATATAATATTCCACACTTATAGAACATGATAAGTAAGCCTAAGTCTGAGAGCATATAACCTAATATTTGAAAGCTTAGAAATCTTAACATTCTCTAAATCACACAAATTAAATGCAGTGGTAAAAATAACATGGCAGCTATGAAAGTCTTAAAACATGGGCATCAGAAATTCCATTCTCTTTCCTATGTTAAGATTTTTTTTCTTGGTTGCCAGGATTAGAAGTAGAATGGAAAAACTGAAGGCAAATAAATGATAGTATGTTTAGGACAGTTCCTAAATTTAAAAAAAATGATGTGGTCACATTTGAAACCATAACCCATCTGGGGGCAGCTGCCCTCTGATTTCCTTCAGGACTCTGGGGGAGAGACTGACTTAGAGAAATGTCTACACAGAATAGGATTTACTCTCACCTGTCACCTTCTTTTCATTTTTAGTGCATTAATATTTGTCTTTGTCTGTGTTCTTTCTTGTGTGGTTTTTTGGACTCCAGAATCTCTCCTTTTGACTCAGTTTTTATGCAATTGGCAAATATAGCTTTGGGAGGGTGAGGTGGGCACAGCTATAAGGTTCCTATTTTGCTTAAAAACCTTTAAATAAGTAAACTACATACAAAAGTATGATACAGGTGTTAAATATAAATTATAGGATAATTAGGGGAAGAATTTATCATCTAGCAACTAAGGTTAGGTGGTATGACTATGTGACTATCATTTTTTCTAAAGTTTTTGTACTTATCAAATATTCTATAATAAACTATTATTAATAAAGTAATCAGATGGACAAATATTTATATATAATTATATTTGCAATATAATTATATGTTTTCCCTTTTGGAATTTTTTTCTATTTTGTAAAATGGGTGTAGTGAGATGTACCTATGAGTTTCTTTCTTATCCTGGTCTTTGAAAGATCAAACAGGGTGTGAGAGAGAAGAGTGGGAAGGAAATATGGACTGCAGCTTAGAAACACAAGAATACAATAAATGAGGTGTTTAAGATTTCTATGTTATCCATTCCAGCTCATACATAAACAGCTAATAAAAAATTAGGACAGAAAAACTAACTAGTGATGACAAGTGTTCTTTTGCTTGGGGTGTCCTTTGGGCACAGATTCTTAGAGAGCCAGTGTTCATGGAGGTGATAGGGAGGTAGTCAGAGATGTGAGACCTTGGCCATTTCTTCCTAAGAATCACTACTAACAAGAAGCTTTGATCCACCACAGGGAAGCAAAACACATTCCTGGGGAAATGGTATGGTAAGAACTAGCAGAATGTGAAGGTCCAAAAAAACAGATCAACATTTAAGAAAGCGATTTCAGTCCTTAAGGTTTAAGCGATTTCAGTCCTAGAATCATCAGCGTGGAACTCAAACTTGATTAAGAAAGGATCTTGCAAGATAAGCCTAGTCCCAAGGCTGCCATGTTGTAGAGTCTCAGGGATGTCAGTCACATTAGAGTTTATGTAACCGGTGCTCCTCAGGTTGTAAAGTACAGTGGCCAGACAGAACATCCCGTCAAGCAACATAAACGGAGTGTATGGTTCAGGGAGGGAGTGCTGGGACTTAGGGCTACAAAGTCATTCTCTAAATCACACAAATTAAATGCAGTGGTAAAAATAACATGGCAGCTATGAAAGTCTTAAAACATGGGCATCAGAAATTCCATTCTGAGATTTAGGGCTACAAAGTCATAGTCTTGCAGAGGGGAGAGAGGACAAATACATGATTAGCAGTCACTGTTAATGATGTTCCTCAAGAGACTGTGCAGTGATAGCAGAGGCCCTTGATCCTGGGTCTGGAGGAACAGTTTAATTCAAAATAGGTGGGGGGGGGACCCTTTGATATAGTATATTAAAAAAGAATGTTGGCTCCAGTCCCAAATTGCTTGGGATGGTTTTCTAGTTCTGTGACATGCCAAACTTTGTGCAATTTGCTCAACATCTCTGGGCTTCAGTTTTCTCACAAGGTTGTTCTCAAATCAGTAAATGCCTATAAAGCACTTAGAGCAAAGCCTGTGCCACAGTAAGCAGTCAATACACGTTAGCTACTGCCATTAGTACTGTCCATCTCTTTCAGGCTTTACTTAAGAAGTAGAGATATGAGGTTAAGACTGGATTGTCTCAGAGGATTCAGCTAGGAAGCACTGGAGAGGAAGAAGTGAGGAAATTAGGCAGGGGCTGACCACATGAACATTTCACTGCAGCACTTGCCCAGGTTCCTGAAGCAGGCTGCTGCATCTAACTGGAGGTTTAGAACAAAATCTTTCCAGTGGTCCTCCTCTACTGCTTAATGCCTTTCTATGAAGAGAGTAGAACTCATGCTTAAAACTAGATCCATTTTCTTGTCCTCAGATCTTGCGGGTCGACTTTCCTATTTTATGAGTTTGCTGAGAGAAGACACAACCATCAAAATGATGTTTTACTTGAAGACAGTTTGGATAGTTAATCAAAGGCAGTTTGTAGTTAAAAGAATGAAACACAGGGCAAAAATGGTCAGGTGAATCAGGCACTTACTGGGAGACTGTGGGTTCTTTCCTAAGCAGTCCCTTCTCAATCCCTCCTACACGAGCTTCCTGCGTCTGACATCTGACTTCTGTAGCACAGGTATAGGTGGGTACTCTACTACCCATGGGTCATGACACATTGGGACCAAGTGGCGATGGCTTGACTGCCAGTCAAAATGGCACTTGTCCCCTTAATGATTAGTGTGTTGACACATACAATGCAGTTAATCCCTTTTGTTGGTCTTCCGGAAGGAGATAGCTCAGTCTACGGTTGGCTGGGTTTCAAGTGTTAGACAAGTCTGGTCTTGATTGTTGCAATTGTAGCGTTAGATGACAGTTAGTGGCAACTAGAAAGATATCACATAGTTAAAATTACATTCATTACCTTAAGAGGTCTAGGGGAATAGCATATTGCCAATATTTCTTTTGTTTGAGGTTTGGTTCATTTTCCTAGTTGAAAAGGTCAGGACCTTGGCAAAGGACATTTAGAAAATGGAAGGGAGTTGAAGGAAATTGGAAGGGGAGGTGAACCATGAGAGACTATGGACTCTGAAAAACAGCCTGAGGGTTTTGAAGGGGTGGGGGGGTGGGAGGTTGAGGGAACCAGGTGGTGGGTATTAGGGAGGGCACGGATTGCATGGAGCACTGGGTGTGGTGCAAAAACAATGAATACTGTTACGCTGAAAAGAAATAAAAAAAAAAAAAAAGATGAACTATGCATTTAAAATCTAAAAAAAAAAAAAAGAAAAGAAAAGAAAATGGAAAGGAAATTCTAATTTGTCTCTGTGTATTTGTATTATGAAACAACAATTGTAAGCTACATGTCCCTCTTCACCCTTAATATCTAGAGAAGATCATTTTAAAATTCATTTTATATCATCTGAAAACCTCAATTTCCTCTCCAATAATTCTGTGAATTTGTGGATACGAGTATGTGCGTGTTTATGTGTGCGTGTATGTGGAGGGGGGGTGTAGTATATTGAGAGTAATTTTCTAAATCCTAATTTTTGCCTCTGTCAGATTCTTTGCTGTCATTCTTTTATCTCTACCTTACCATTCATGCAAATGTTGAACTCACTTTTAACTACAGTTTTCTGCCCAAAACACAATACAACAAAACAAAGCAAATGAAAAACAGTAACAACAACCAAAAAAAGGGCTTTCTTTATATTCGACTATAAGCTGTTTTTTGAAGATCTGGTAAGACAAAGGAGTTTTATCACTGCAGTGTGAACAACACGAAACCCAGCAGCAGGCACCCCTGTTCTTACAGTAGAAATTGTAACCGTATTTCATAACGTGCTGTGCTCAACTTCTTATCCTGCTATGTGGTAGGGCAGTTAAATATTGGTTCTTCTAAGAGAGACTGCCTCACTATTTATCAAATCCATTTCATTTTCCTCTTGGACATACATTTTCTGGATGTCGTTTCTTAGCTCCTTTGAAATTAAAGCATTGCTGTTGTATGCTATTGTCCAACGTCTCAAACTACCAGGATGGAAAATATGGCTGTTGTTTAATGCCTTTAAACTATTATTCTGTTTATTTTTACTGATTGTCTAGTTATTTAAGGAGAAAAAGTAAATTCAGTCCCCATTACCCCATTTGGGCTGAAAGCAGAAGTCCAATTTGGAATTACTCAGATGGACCATTCTAGCTCCTGATCTCTCTGTGGCATCAGGTGAGTTGTCTTGGCAACTGACTGCAGATCACTTCCTCCCTGACCCACTTACTTCCCACACAGGTGTTACTGAGAGCTCTTCTCAAAAAAAACAAACAAACAAATAAATAAAAATAAAACAAAACACGTGCGTACAAATCTTCAACTCTAGGTCTGGCCACTGGGGAACGGAACATAAACCTTCTCATATACAATTCTGCATATTCTTTCTTATCCACTTACTTGCTTCAGAAGAATATAGAAGGCAGTACAGAAGATGGCAGAAGCCAAGAAGGGACTCTGGGAGCTGAAGGAGAGCCATCTTCTTCATTACGGACGGCTGTTTGGACTTGATGTGAATGAAAAACATGGTTGTTTTTCCATTGGCATTTGGGTATTTGGGAAATACACTTGAGTATGTAAGAATGCACACACATATACACGCATGCATTCTGTAATTTGTTAGAGTAGCTAGCATTACTTTTGCTAATAGAGATCCTAACTACCTGTCAGGCACTTCTAGGGGAGTCAAAAACTGTCTCAGGGACGTTAACTCCACAACTCAGTTGGTAACTGCCCATGAGCCTGAGCACTCTGGGAACAGTGCCAGGTTTTCAGCATGTGTATGTGTTTTCCTTCTGAGATCCTGCTACTTTCCATAATGCTGCATGGGCATGAAGCACAGGGCTCAACACCTAAGCGAACTGCAACTTGTCTGACTTCTCATTTCCACCTCTTTGAACTGGGACACACTTTTCTGCTTTATAAGCAGAGAGGCTTGATGTATTCTTATTGCAATCCCACAGTTAAGCATGATCCTGCTAACAGAAACAGTTATGACTTAGCTTCAAATCAGGTTGTCATATGAATTTTTAGGTCCTAATTGGTAATAGAAACCCCAATTTTTATTTTTGCATGGAAGAAAAGCACATTATCTCATTTTGTTTTGTTTTGTTTTATCTTCAGCTAATTATTATTTCTCAGAATCATTGTGCAAGCTAAAGAAAAGTAACTTCAGGTTGTATGGGATTTTCAATCTCTGTTTAAGGCCCTCTACTCACTGAACAAATAGCTTTCCAGACCATTTTGTGCAAGATACTGTTTTAGGGGCTAAGGATATGGTATGGGACAAAGCAAGTGAAATTTCTCCTCTTCTCAAGTTTATATTTTAGACATTATAATCCAAAAAATTGGGTGTACTTGGGTTGCATGGAATGATAGTGATGTTAAGATTTATCTTTTCATTCTTTTCAGTTTCCCATTCTGGCACTAAGAGCAAGAAAAGTATGACCATATTAATAGATATCTTACTTGTGGTTACAAGGACACTGGTGGAGAGGTAAAATTCCTACATAGCTTGGAAATAGCAGGAGAAATAACAGCCACCAAAACACTAAAAATCAAAGTGCAATTATTGCTAAAATGTATCGAGTACCTATCAGATGACAGGACATTATAGATACTCTAATAACAGTAACACTGAAGAAGAGGAATTATTATGCTCATCTTCCACATGATAAAACTAAGCCTTCAGATGGCTTCCCCAAGTAGAGATTAGAACTCAAGCTCAAAAACTCAAGCTATTTCTCAACATTGCTGCCTCAAAGAAGAAATTGAGGAATTGTGCAAAAATTTAGTCTAGTTCATGTGCAACATTTCCCTAGAGAGGCCCTCTAATGTTTTCATGGAAATGAAAAGTTCCAAAGACATCCTTTTCCTACCCTTTTAACGGGGCCTAATGGGCAATGACTAAAAAGCTATAATTTCCCCCCAATTTTGATTACATGTTTTTTTTTGTTTTTGTTTTTGTTTTTTACCCCAAAGGCTGACAAATCATGGCCACAGGTCAAACCCAGCCCGCTGACTATTTTTTGTGGCCTGTGAGCTAAGACTGAGTTTTACATTTTTAAACGGCTGAACAAAAGTTGCAAAAGAATAAATTTTATGACACAGAACAACTCTATGAAATACAAGTTCCAGTTCTGTAAATAACATTTTATTGGAACACAGCCATGCTTGTTTGCTTATGTATGGTCGACGGCTGCTTTCATGCTGCAATGGCAGAACTGAGTAGTTGGTAGAGACCTTATGGATTACAAAACTTAAAATATTTGCTCTTTGGCCTTTTACAGAAGTGTGCTCACCCGTAGCTTATAAGAAGAGACTTAAGGGCCACTCATCTCTACCCAGAACTTACTCAATCTTATTGCCATTAGTCCTCTTGTGTCTTTATTCATTTATTGTTCTATCAGAGATGTACTGAGTCCTCCTTTAGTATCAAGCATTCTGCTAGACACTGAGGTTGGAGGGGCATACATTATAGAATTACGAGAAGCACAGCAGAAAGAGGAGAGAAGCTGGATATTATAGGAAGAAGGAACATGTAAAGACAGAGGGTGACAAAATGGCAATAATAATGACCTTAGAGCGAACACCTAGTGTAATCACTGCTGAAACGGGAAGCAACCACTGTGTGGAGCTGTTTATGTGATTAACTGCTCATTAAATGCTCAGAGCAACATTTTCAGATAGTCAGTATTTAATCAATTCTTTTTTTTTTTTTAAAGATTTTATTTATTTGATAGACAGAGATCACAAGTAGGCAGAGAGACAGGCAGAGAGAGAGAGAGAGAGAGGAGGAAACAGGCTCCCTGCTGAGCAGAGAGCCCGATGTGGGGCTCAACCCCAGGACCCTGGGATCATGACCTGAGCTGAAGGCAGAGGCTTTAACCCACTGAGCCACCCAGGTGCCCCAGTATTTAATCAATTCTTATGGGTGAATAGACAGATTTAAAAATGGTTATGTAACTTATCTAAGGCATATGGCTAAACAGCAGTATAATAAGGATTCAAGCTCAGGTCCATCTTCTTACAAAGTCCATCTGGGTCTGCTGGGTAGATGTGTTTTTATAGGCACCATAATCTCACAAGTACCTAACAAAATATTTATTGTTAGTGGAATCAATTTTTAATATGCTAGTGATCAAGTGTTTTATCAATAGAATCAAATTTTGACATCTGTGATGTCAGTAGAGATGTGGGATTAATTTATTAGCTTTATTGATAGGGGTGCAGGAATCTGAAATATTTTTTCCTTCCCAGTAAAATTCTGTAATTATGGAAGAAGAGCTCCCTTCCTTTGCTCCACAATTGTCTGTTCACATGCAGTCCCCATAAGGGTAGAGAAGATAAGCCAGAGCCACTAGAAATGGATTTTGGAGTAATGGTTTAAACTTATATCCTATTTTTTTCCTTGTAAATGTTTCTAATGATTCCTCTTTTTTCATTATTTTTTTAAATTTATTTTTCAGCATGTTCTAAATAGCTACGTGTGGAATTTCTATTGTTATTTCCAAGTGAGGTATTATTTAATTCAGTTTTACAAGTGCACAGAAAGATGAGATTCAGAGAATTATAATAATCTGACTAAAGTCTGTCAAACTAGTAAGTGATAAAAAAGGAGAGTTAAGACCAGGTGTGTTATTATAAAACGTATAGTGTTATTATAAAAAAATAAAGGCACAAACAAACATAACACACTTTGTGCCTTAATATGTGATAGGCTGTATTCCATGAACAAAATTAAGTAATTGTGAAGGTCTTCTTGTGGCTAAGTGAAAGAAAGGTGAATAAGAATGGTAGGAAATAAAAGCTAGAGAATTACTTTGAGTATTCCATCATCTTCATAAATCCTGACCTAGTCTGAAGTTAACCTAGGGCAGCTTTTTTTTTTTTAAATTAAAGATTATTGTTTATTTATTTGGCACACAGAGATCACACGTAGGCAGAGAGACAGGCGGAGAGAGAAGAGGAAGCAGGCTCCCTGCGGAGCAGAGAGCCCGATGTGAGGCTTGATCCCAGGACCCTGAGATCATGACCTTGAGATCATGACCTGAGCCAAGGCAGAGGATTTAACCCACTGAGCCACCCAGGCGCCCCCCTGGGGCAGCTTTTAATTTCAACTCTCAAAAAACCTCCACCTCATTAATGAATAACATTATGTATATATCTTCATTTCTTTTTTTTTCCCCCCTAAGTTTTTATTCAAATTCCAGTGAGTTAACATACAGTGTGATCTTAGTTGCAGGTATAGAATTTAATGATCCACCACTTACATACAACACCCAATACTCATCACAGCAAGTACCCTCCTTAATCCCTATCACCTGTTTATCCATTCCTCACCTACCTCCCCTCCAGTGACCATCAGTTTCTTCTCTATAGTTAACTAGAGTCCAGTTTCTTGGTTTGCCTTTCTTTTCCCCCCCATATTAATTTGCTTTGTTTCTTAAATTCTACCTATGCGTGAAATCATGTGGTATTTGTCTTTCTCTGGCTGACTTATTTTGCTTAGCATAACACTCTCTAACAGATCTTTTCTCCTTCTTTATCTTTGGAGTAAGGAGTATTTTCTTTAAAAGAACTGCATTTCTCACCCCTTACTCTCTTCATCAGCATTATGGCTAAGCTTGTTCCACAGCCCCCCCAACCTTTAACAATGGTTAAGATATGTAATTAAGCCATTGATTAGAGAGGAAGATTATGAATCCCTTTCCCCTCCATGCTCTGGAAGAGTCCAATATATAATGCTTCTTTTAGTCATTACATAGAGATGATTTAAGATGTCTTCATAATTCAAAAGTAAAGTTAAAACACAAAGATATAATATGATATGGATGGGATCTGAAGTGTGACTTCTTTTAAGAAATCTGTGTATCTTTGACTAATTGGAAATATCTAAATTCAATGACGTTTTCTAAGGTAGTATCTCTTGAAAATATGACCAAAGCTAAAAGAATATTTTATGACTACATCAAGTTCATTGTAAACTTTCCTAAGAAGGGGGGAAAAAAAAAGAAGTTGCAGTCAGAGAGATAATATCTATGTGGAAAAGGAAAGATTAAAGAACAGATTTAGAAAGGATTAATTCATTTCTATTTAGGGTAAGCACAGAATTTTCAGTAAACTATATCCTCAGTTGTGTGGTAAAATTTTTTTTAATTTCAAATTTCACTGTGATATTAAATAAATATGCCTCAAGACTATCTTCCTTCATTTGCTTGGGACCCCCATGAACCAATGAAGATTGCGAAGACTGATTCCATTTCCACAGTATATTGAATACACAGAGAGTGGATGTCAGTGTTTAACTAGCTAACAATAGATACACTTTCATTCTCCTTTAACCCTAGTAATTCATTAGAGTTAACCTGTTTTACGAGCTTATTCAATGTTGTGTTCTCTGAAACAATATTTAGTTTTTGGGCAAGTCTCTCAGGTGTGATGAATCAGAGGAAATGGCCAGCCTCAGTGCAGGGCTGACAATGAGATTCCCTCCATGACAACTTTGTGGCCTCAACAATACACTTTTACAATGTTTTGCTTTCTTGTCTGCATAGCTCCTTTGAGTTACCATGTTTAAAGTTCTTTTTTTTTTATTAAATATTTTATTTATTTATTTATTTGACAGACAGAGATCACAAGTAGGCAGAGAGGCAGGCAGAGAGAGAGGAGGAAGCAGGCTCCCTGCTGAGCAGAGAGCCCGATGTGGGACTCGATCCCATCATGACCTGAGCTGAAAGCAGAGGCTTTAACCCACTGAGCCACCCAGGTTCCTGAATTACCATGTTTAAACACTGATAACACTGCTGGTCAATTTATTTATTTAAAAGCCCATATTCTAAATTCATCAAGGAACCTAAAAATATAGAACCTAGTAATCTGTGCTTATTGTATTAGTGATGAAAAAATTAACAGGTAGACTGAAGTATGTTCCAGCTTTAGAGAAAACAGAATCACATCTTAGTGATAAAGAGAAAGGCAGGAGGAAAGTGAAAGCAATTAGCTTTCATATTTTATTTCTCACTGAGGTGAAGCCAAAGAGGTGAGAAGAGCTTCAGCAGTGTTACTTATATCAGTAGATGAACTATTTAGATAAAATAGCACTTAACTACGTTTGTCTACTTCTTAAGATTTGGCATCATTTCAAAGATCAGTTTGTAAGATCATTTCATTTTGAACTGTCCATATAAACTTGTTTTTAATGAGAGATGACCTCCCAAATCTCCCATACCATCTCCTAGGACGTGACTGCAGTCCAGGTTGAGATACTCACATCCATAAGAACTACCAGTATAGTTCATCAATCTTGTTAATGAGCTGACTACTGGCCTCTCTCTGGTGTGACATCCTGGGACCCTTGATCTTTTATAGAAAGGAATTAGTGCTGACATTCAGTGGAAAGCTCCAAGTGGGCTTAATTGGAAATTTTCAGGATAAGATAGAATGTTCAAATTTTAGCTTAATGATGATGCTGGGACTATAAACATACCAGATTTGAATTCAGTTAAGGTAATTACATGGGCAAAAATGAAAGTGCAATTAGACTATTCCAACCTCTACTAAGTGCAATTATTGAGAACACTAACCTGGAGAAAATAGGTTCATTCTTTAAATTTGTTCTTTAAATTTTAGTATGCCTCACAGCTTCCCTCTTTTTATTCTCACTCAATGGGGGGCCCAGAGAGGGAGAGGGGGAAGGACTACCCAAGACACTTCCCAAACAATATTTTCAACTATTCTTCCTTCTATAAGGAACATGCTGTTAAAAAGTTCTAAAAATGCTTAACAAAAGAAGTTAGCTTTCTTAAGTAGTTTGTTTTTTGTAAACAATGAAGCAAAAAAAATAATGAGAGAAGTATATTTTTTGTGAACAGTTATTGAATTGAAGGGTCAGGATATAGGAAAGAAAACAAATGAATTAATCATAAAGGTTGTCAATTTCTGCCAGGTTAGTTATTTCCAAGTTAATTATTAATAAATCATAATTTTGTCATAAAAAATCTCTCAGTATCTGGACCACAAGGTGGTTAGTCCAATCACTTTGATTCTTAGAATAGCTGAATGAGGCTGAGTGTATGGGCCTGGCAAAGACTGTAAAAATTAAAAATATACCTGGTGATTTTAGTTGTCTTGAAATACAAAATAATATTCATTTTCGGGAAATGTCATTTTGACAGACTTGCTAATTTAAGGAAATGAAAGTATACATTGGCAAGGAACTTTGAATTTGTCTAAAATTTGGTGATTGTAGGGTCTTCCATGGCAAAGGACTGATACTTGAAGAGGATTCTGTTTCTCATCCTAGTTCTCCAGATATCTGGCTGTGCCTTCTCAGGTTCTTTTTGTTGTACCACTTCAACCTATTATAAACACAATTCCAAGGACCTTTCCTAAAACAATACATATATTTTTAATAATAATAAAATATGTATTATATATATTTATATTACATAAATATATATTTTATTATATAATATATGCTATATACTCTATATTAATTATACATTATATTTTAAACCATACATTGAGTACATATATATTATATAAACATAATATTTAATATATATTTATATATGTATAGTGAATATATGCATATGTGTGTGTATGTATATGTGTCTGTATACAGTTTTCCTTTGAATATTAAATTTTGAAACAGAAATTTATCATACTTTTTTCCCAGTAAATAAATTTGTCAAAATATAAGTAAGGCTGGGAAGCTAAATTATTATTTCTGCTAAATTATGTTCAGGAACATTTTTTCCCAAAATTTTTCATCCATTTTACTGTTTTTCTGATGTTATAAAAGATTTTGTCTACTGAATCAACTACATTTATTAAGTAACAAAATAAGAGTTTTCCATTTATCATACATTGTATACTTAATTTCCAAATATTTTGTCTAATCCATGTAATAATCTTAGAATGTAAATGTCACTGCTGTATTCATTTTCTAAAGGAGAAAATCAAGGTTAATTAATTGTGTGACTATTAAGTGGGTGAAGCAATGAGTCTCTCCCAGTTTGTAGGAGCACATGTACGGTTGATAGCTTGCACACGGTAGTTAAGATTGGGATTTGAATTCTTGTTCCATCACCTACAACTATGCAACCTTGCACAAGATACTTCATTCACTCGTCTAATCCCTCCTGAATTCATCTCTAAAAGGGAAGAAATAGTAGCCTCACCTCCTTGGATATATTCATGAGGTTTAAATGGGATAATACATGCCATTTTTAGTGTCATGCCTGGGAATTTTAAAATTCTCAACAAGTGTTTATATATTTACAAGTATAAAGGTAGTAGACATTTAGTCCAAGGAAGGTACTTGATATTTTGAATTAGCTGTACATTCTTAACACGGGTACATGTATATAGGCATGTAAGGTTTTAGATCACACACGCACACACACAAATGAAATCACATCTTAGAACTCCTGGAATCCTGAAAGCCCAGGCTTAAAACTTTCCCCAAGAGCATAGCTCATCAGTTACTTTTTAATCTCTTGGACTTTAAAATATTACTAAATTTCAACATCAGAGGAGTAAAGAAGAAGTGAGCTAATGATGGAGTAAGCACAGGGCATGCTGATAAGATGCCCAGATAGGTAAACATTTAAAATGGGACTTTAAATAGCCCAGTTTTATGCTTTGAACTTAGGTCAAGGATACATTATGAGTGGAAATCCTATGTACTGTTTCAGACTAAATGACAGATTCAAAAGTAAAAGCAATTATATTAGTTTTCTAAGGCCAATATAACAAAATACCACCAAATGAGTGATTTAAACAATAGAAATGTATTGTCTTGTTTGGAAGATCATGATTGGTTCTTCCTAAAGACTGTGTAGAAGAATCTATTGCCTGCCTCTCTCCTAGCCTTTGGTGGTTTGCTGGACATTTTGGCAACCCTCGGTTTGTAGAAGCATCACTCCAACCTTGCCTCATCCTTCACATGTTATTTTCTCTCTGTGCTATTTGTGCCAACATGTCCCCTTGGCATAAGCACACCAGTCATAGTGAATTAGGGGCTCGTCCTATTCTAGTAACCTAATTATTTATATCTGCAATGATCCTATTCCCAAATAGGCTCACATTCTAAGGTACAAAGCATTAGGAGTTCAATATATGAACTTTGTGGGGAACACAACTGAATCATAACAGCAATCACCACATATGGGTATGCTGAGTGAATCCAAGAAAGAAGAAGTTGCTATGTTAACAAGGATAATCAAAGTCTTAAGTTAAAAATTACTTTCAGAAAAACATAAATTAATGATTAAATGGCAAGAATGTGCCTGAGAGGATCTGAGGGATTTAACTAACCACAAGTTTAAAAAAAGCTGAGTGATTTATATGATTACTAATAAATTTTAAAGCAAATAGAGCCTGCATTATACAAAAAAATGATAATCACCAATAATATGTGTTCCAGAAAAAATAAGTAATGCCAACTGATGAAAGTTGTAGCTGCATTTAAAGAATATTCTAATAAGCTTTTCTGTTCTATAGTAGAATGGGTACTGAATTTCTCTCCAGTGGAAATACTTAAGCAGAGATGAGTAGCCATCTGCTGCAGACAGAAGAGGAATTTGGAAAAGTTTCTTAAGAGAGCTAACATGCCTGCCCTTTTGTTAATTGGGATTCAATGGCACCTGTAGGTCTTGACTTCCCTGGGGCTCCCTGGCTTTTACAGCACATCTATAAACCCCACCTGCCCTCCCTTCTTCCTCTCCCAAGAGGACCACTACTTCTTTGGATCATACATTGTGTGTATTTAAAAAGAGGTATTGCTGTCTTTTGGACTCATGCTTTTAAGACCTGCCACATACTTGTGGGATGTGACTGATTCTCTAGTTGGCCTCCCAATTTGCCTAATTCTTCCAGGTGTGTTTCTCTTTTGATTTATTTGATTAAGTGTCTAATCCACTATACGTCTAAGACCCAGCTTTTCTGGCTGGACTTCAATCTGGATCCCTTCAGTTGGAAGAAGGCATCTTTCCAGAGGGTTGGAACTCAACCACCACTAATTAAAAATGTGCATGCTAGTGTCAGACACCTGGTTTTGAGTCCCAGCTCTGCACCTAATCATTAGGCAAATCATTAAATATTGTAAACCTTACTTCGTTATTTCTTCAAAATTTGAATAAAAATTCTGAATACATCATGAAAATTAGGTGAGATGATGCACTTGAGGCACTCTTTCCAGTGTCCAGCAGAGAGAAAACATTGGTAACTTAGTTATGTGAAAAAAGAACAAGGAGATTTATGGGAGCCAGTGGAGAGGGGACATGGGAGAAGAAAAGGGCATATGGACAGGAGTGATACCAACCAGGAAGCCAAAGATAAGATTTGAATCTAGTGTAGAGGGCTTTTCCATATGGGGGCAAATAGGATTTGATGGTTGTAGATAGCTCATACGGGGAGGGCCTGAGGCGTGGTATCTAGATACACCCAGGTTTAGCTGGAGACAAAAAAGTTTTCAGCCAGGTGGAGTATAGATTCCAGAGGCCACCCTGATCACCCGTCATTGGGAATCTTGGCAGGGGATCTGGGTTGGGGGTCCTATATGGAAATAAAGGTGGACAGAGGGAGGTGAAGGATAGGGAACATATGTGAATCTAAGCAGATTGGTGGATGGCAAGGGATCTTCTCTCAGTAAAGACACTTGAATGTGTGCGTGTGTGTGTGTTTGTGCGTGTGTGTGTGTGTGATTTCTTTGTTTTTGAGATAATTGATACATGATATTGTGTAAGTTTAAATACTATGTGTTGATTTAATATACATATATTACAGTATGACTGCCATTGTAGTGTTAGCTAACATTTCCATCACATCACTTTTTTGTGTGTGATGAGAACACTTAAAATCTATTCTCCTAGCAACTTTCAGCCATACAGTATTGCTAACTATAATCACAATGTTGTATATTAGATCCCTAGAACTTATTTACCTTCTAATGCAAGTTTCTACCCTTTGATCAACATCTCCCCAATTCCCCCACCTGCTGATGCACCATATTTTGAGGCCAGGGATTAAAAAACAGGTCTTAGTCTCTGGGATGCAAGCAAAGCAAGACCCAGGTGGGTAAGAATTTGTACCCTAGAGGTTGTACATAGTTATAGGTACCAAAGTTATACAAATAGAGACTTAGACAGTGGCATAGTTATTGTAAAGCAGAGGGTGTCTTAATCCATTTGACCTGGACAAAAATACCAGACTGGATGGCTTAAACAATAAGCATTTATTTCTCACTATTCTGGAGGATGGAAAATTCAAGGATCATGGTGCCATGGTCTGGTGAGAGCATGCTTCTTAGAAGACCTTTCATCTTTTTGCTATGAATTTTCATAGCAGATGGGGGCAAGGATACATCCTCAGGCTGATTTTGTAAGGTCACTAATCCCATTCATAAGGCTCCACTCTTATGACCTAAGAATATCACAAAGTCCCCACCTCCTAATACCATTATATTGGGGGTTAAGGCTTCAGCAAATGAATTTGGGGAGACATAAACAATCAGTCCATAGCAGAGGGTCAGTTAAAGAAATAAACTAGATTCCACTGGGTACAGAATTTTGTCAAGAGATTAGGGCAAATTATTGTGCCTGTTGAAGGAGCTCAATAAATCTTTCCTACATTGTATCACATTGAACTCCTTTAATTTCTCTGCTACTAGGGGCAAACCTGTCCTGGAGTCTCCAGTGAAACTGAGCCTATTAAAAGAGACTAAGTAATTATTCATTATGGATAACAGTGCTCTCAGGCAAAGGGACAAAAAGCTAAGGCCTTCACAAAAGCACTTGAAAATGTGTTTTCCCTATGTCATCCTACAAGTTGACTGGAGAACTTATTGGAAATAAAATTTGGAGATAATGTCACTCAAATATCTTTGAGCAAAGAAGAGTCAATTCTACACTTAAACCTATGAAGGGAGTCACGCTTATGGTGAGCTACAAAGTAGACAATGGCCGAGCCAGAATAAAGCCAGGTGATCCATTGGTCCACAGGTGTAGATGCCAAGGAGGCTATTAACCTAGTATAATATCCATGTGTTTCATAATCCCTACGGTAGTCAATATTTCAGACAGAAGTACCTGTAAAAAGTTAATGTTGGGGGCGCCTGGGTGGCTCAGTGTTAATTTAAAGCCTCTGCCTTCGGCTCAGGTCATGATCTCAGGGTCCTGGGATCGAGCCCCGCATTGGGCTCTCTGCTCAGTGGGGAGCCTGCTCCTCTCTCTCTCTCTCTCTCTGCCTGCCTCTCTGCCTACTTGTGTTCTCTGTCTGTCAAATAAATAAATAAAATCTTTAAAAAAAAAGTTAATGTTGTACACCTACTTGTAATTGTTTTTTGTTTTGTTTTGCATTTTAGGAAAAAAGACTTAGGCACTAGAGAAACTTTGACTTGTTGCTTTGAAAAGAATAATCTTGTCAACTATCTTTATCTCTATAGAAGAGCTTGGAAAAGACTAGAAACAACACCTCTTCCAAATATACCAAATTTGCTTCAGTACTTCATTTGACTGAAGGAATAAAAGCAAAGCCTACCTTGGTTTAAATTGAAGGGGACCCTATGCCAATTATTTTCTCCTCTTTTCAGATACTTTCTCCTGTGCATTTGATAAAAAAAGCTGTGGGTCTGGCCAAACTCTCAGAGTTATGCTTCTAACCTCTCCCAATCGAACTGTATCATTTTATGTTTTTTCCAACATGAAAAATGTAAAAAGGAATTTTTCTTCTGTAGACCACAGGTGAGGACTTTCTGGTTATTCTCTGGTTCCTAGTATAGCTTGTAAGCGACTATTTTATTTATGCATTGTTTACTGTATATTCTCTAAAGTTGCAAGGAGAAGAAATCATATGTATTTTCAAAGTGCTTTTATTATAATGCTATATTAACTTATATATGTTCTTTTGACCTAGTGATCTCTGAGGCATTTAAAGGGGAAGATGAACCATGAGAGACTGTAGACTCTGAGAAATAAACTGAGGGTTTTGGAGGGGAGGGGGATGGGGGGTTAGATGAGCCTGGTGGTGGGTATTAAGGAGGGCAAATATTGTGTGGAGCACTGGGTGTGGTGCGTAAACAATGAATCTTGGAACACTGAAAAAATAAAATAAAATTTTAAAAAATGGTTAAAATGATAAAAAATAAAAAATAAAATGGACATATATATCTGATTATATGGTTATCTGCAATCTTTACAGAAGAAAACACACACACACAAATATTTTCCAAATTAATACTAGGCTTCTAGTTAAATACTAGGCTTCTAGTAGTGACTAAGCAAACCTGTTTATTTGTACCTCTTTAAAACTTCCCATGGGTAATATTTTATTTATGACACTATCAAGATTTTCTTTTAACAAAAAAAATTATTTGATAAAACAAGAAGTAAAGTTGAGCAATTCAATTTTGAAGTACGTAAAATTTACATGGAACAATGAGGAAGAATTCTTCTATTTTATGGTGTAGAATTCAATTTAAGGAAGATAATAAATTTAGAATTTACAGTCAGGAACAAGACACAGAATCATACCATATCCCTCAATTCTTATTTACTAAGTGCTCATTTCATGTTATTTCTTCCTCTGATTTTTTATTTTTATTATCTTAAAAATATACGTATATATATACACATGCTATATATAGTTATATATATATATATATATATATATATATATATATAAAATACCTGTGTCAATGTCTGTGAGGCACTGAACAAGACTGAAATGGGATGTGCTCTCACGAGCTTTCATTCTACCAAGTGAGGCACTGGATAAGAGATTGTGATATTCTAAGCCCAAGATGATCGAGATGGCCCTCATCGTCTCAGAGACAGGTTTTCTGGAAGAAAGGGAAATGAAGGATGAGGGGGAACTAGCAAAGCAAGAAAGGTATGGGGTAGTGTTGGAAAAAAGAATCTTGGGCAAAAATGGATCTAGAGCTTTACAGACAGGTTAGGCCTTCGAGTTTTTAGCCTAGGAAAAAAATGGAAGCCATTGAAAATTTTCATGATGGGAGAGGGGCCTGCAGAGCTGCCGTACATTGTACATGTGACTGCGCGTGTGATGGAAAGATAGGAAGACACTACATTTAAGTGAGTTCTATTCACATGTAGACACACTATATATTTATTATGGTGATTTCCTGGTAGGCAGTGATAAAATGTCTTGTTCTAACATAAATATTTTATGACAATTTTTTGACATAGGAAGTAAATTGTCCTGTGAAGAGTGTCCTGTAAAAATTCACAAAGGCAATACATTTTGCATAGCAGCAGGCTCTGGTTGTGCCAGCTCGCATTGTAAAATACCCCTCTGTCGTGAACATTTGGAGAACAAATTGAAGGCAGGCAGAAGTGGATGAGGGAATACTGTTTAGAGGACTCTTGCTTTGTCCACATGAGAAATGTTGGTGGTTTGGATTAGCATGGTGACATGATGAGAGAAGCCTGGATGAGAGCAATGTTTGGTGAACAGAATAAACAGACCTCGATATCTGAAAAGAAACAGACTGGAGACTCCCAGGGTACTTGAACTTAATTGATCAATTTCATTTATTGATTTTAATAGAAATTAATCATTCAGCTCTCTGATTTTCAGTTTCTATTTCTCAATCTATGAAAATCTTTCAAATTCTAAGCAAAAGGAGTCCCTTACCACGACTTGACTTCTTTATTTGGGGCTGAAATACATCTCTTGATATTTTGCTTCAGTCACGTTTTTTTTTTGGTTTGGTCTTTTTTTTTTTTGTTTTTGTTTTGCTTTGTTTTGTTTTTTTTTTTGCCTGCTGAGTCAATTGCAAACTGCTGTACAGTTGGTGTCTGTTATAATCCTCAGTCCACATTTGACCATCCTGTCTTTCACATTTCTCCAGCTGTTGAACAGCTAGGTTACTGAGGATTACATCCTCTCCCTCCCTTATGCTCCCAGAAGTTTAAGCTCCTGATTTTCCATGGAAACTCATTTAGTTATTTCCTCTCAATTATCATAAACTCTTCAATTCCTCTTGAATTTTTCTTCTGTTCTCTGACTAGAATTTCATTACATTCTAACTTGGTAATGGCTGAAAATATCATTAACCTGCTGCTGTTTTCTGTCTTTATCATTAATAATAATGTTTAATATTTGGTGATTTGATGCCCACCATGATGAGCTAGGCAGCATGTGTGTGCACACACACACACACTCACACACACTCACAAACACCAGCTCAAGGCTTTGCAACTGGGAACTACTTCTCTTGAGGTCTTTGTCCTGATCATGAGTCCTGATGGCAATCTAACTAATTAGGATTTATTAAAAAATAATAAACATTCAAAGTCAAACAGAGAAAAGTCAATTATTATATGGTTTCACTTACTTATGGAGCATAAGGAATAACATGGAGGAGACTAGGAGAAGGAAAGGAAAAGTGAATTGGGGGAAATCGGAGGGAGAGATGAAGCATGACAGACTGTGGACTCTGAGAAATAAACTGAGGGTTTTGGAAGGGGGTGGGGGTGGGGGCATGGGTGAGCCTGGTGGTGGATATTAAGGAGGGCACATATTGCATGGAGCACTGGGTGTGGTGCATAAACAATGAATCTTGGAACACTGAAAAAAAATAAAATAAAAATTTTAAAAAATCTTCAAGAGGGAAGAAAATTTGTGGAATAGGTCACAAATGAACCTTTGAAGTCTCTTTAAATATATGTTTGCATATATTAAAACCCAACAACAAAGGACAAAAAAACAAACAAAAAATTCAAACGTCAGGTATGAATTCCTTTCTTAATTGATCGTATAATTGAGCAAAAAGTCACTTTATCTAAGATGTTTAAAGCCCAGCCATTTTATTAGGTTTTTCAACAACTTAAAAATATCAATTTCTCTTCATCATAATTTCTAATTAATGACAAATTATAAAATGGACTTCTCATTGAACATTTCATTTGAGGATTTTACTTAGTGCTAACGAGGAAAAAATGCTGTCATGATAAATTTCAATCAGGGACTTATTAATAAATAGAAACAATCTACAAATTCCATGGAGGCTTTGATGGGGTCATATTTGCCACATGACTTGGTGACTCCTAATGGCCAGATGAGGATCCAAGGCAGAGCCCACCATTGCCTGTTTCAGATTTAGTGTGTTCTTTGCATCATAGATAACAATTTGGCAATAAGGACTATGGGAAATACCTTTTAATAATAAAATAGCAAATAAAACAGAGGTGGGGGAATTTTTGGCTAACACAGAGCTAAAGATTGCTCAAAAAAAGAGGAAAGAGCACAACCAAAGTATTTCACATAATTGAGCTTTTTACTGCACACAGTTCTCCATTGTGAACTCTATCTGAAAATATTTTCTCGTTACAGGTGATCACAGTTTTTTAATTTTCTTTCTCCCATTTTCCTTGATGTCTACTTTTTGTTCGTTTAGTCATTAAAGTGTGTCAAATGGTCAGAAAGGAAAAATAGAAGAAATGACACTCAAAGCTGTCTCATGTATTGTATGGGATTCTCTAAAAAGAAATATGGCAGTGGGGAGATAATTGTCCAAATTATTTGGAGAGTATATGTAGATTTCTATTATGAATTGCTGTCTACCTTCCATTTACATGAATTCCTAATTATATTTTAACCACATAAATGAGTATATTTCCTAAAAAAAATTGTTTAGCTTTATCTCTGCTTTCAACTAAGATGTAAAATATTTATATATTGGGAATCTTTGCATATACTGGTTTGCAAGAAAAAGTTATCATGTTGGGGCATTGATTCTAATTCATTAAGAATTCTGGATCAATGGTTCCTAATAAGCAGGAACAAGCTTGTTACAGAAAAGTTTTAGGGATGAACTGAAATCCAAGATCAGGGCTTTCAGGAAAAATGTTAGGAAAACTGTGGTTTAGAACTTGGCCGAACAGATGAGGAGCAGGAGGGACAAAGGTACATTATCAGGGGATAGAAAGATGTACTGAGGTAGTCAGGAAATATCCAGGCTAACAGTTAGATCTTTTGGGAGGTTCAGAGAGCAGACACGTAACCAAAGGCAGGTTTGAAGAACCAGACTCATTGTGAGGTATTTAAGGAAGAGATTTTTAAAAAGTTCCTCAGCAAATTTTGTTCAGTCCATCTACTTAAGGTGTCTACCAATGAGCTTTAAGAGATTTATAAACCTCCTGAATAGGCATGAAAAGTGGTGTGTGTGTGTGTATGAGAGAGAGAGAGAGAGAGAGAGAAAGAGAGAGAGAGAAAATACATTATTTCCCCTGCGAAGAAATTTCATAGCTCTCATTAGATACTCAAAGGGGTTCTCGGCATCCCAAACAACTAAAACCCACAACACTTTATTTTATTTATATTTTTAAGATTTTATTTTTAAGCAATCTGCACCCAACATGAGGCTCAAACTCATAACCCTGATATCAAGAGTCACATGACCTCTACTAACTGAGCCAGTGAGGCACTCCAAAAAAAGTGTTTTTAAAAAAAGTCTCCTAGAGGTTAAGGATATGAGCAGTCATTAAATTATGATATCTGAAAGATAAATATGTATAAGAAAGAAAGATTTACAGTCCCACATTAATGAAGACTGATACTGAGGGAAATTTAACTTCCTGTCAAGCAAATTTGTGACACTGCTTTTCTACGTATGGCAAAAATGCATATTCTGTTCACGGTTCATCTACACTTTTGAACATGTCTGCATTCTATAGAAGGTGATTAGAAAAAATTACCTAAATGTTGGAAGAGAAATTGGTTGCCATAAAATATTATTGTGTGCTAAGTAAATATTTCTATAAAAAGTATAAGATACTTCAGTCAGCTTAGTTAGAAATAAAGAAGTAGACAAAACTCCAATGCAGCCAGCAGCTGTTAGGTGGTTAAATGAAATGTTTTATATTGGTGAATACTGCTAAATTTTAAATTCCCATTATAAAGAGACATTGGATATTTCTATTTTATAGATTTACCTCACATAACAGCACTGTAAAACATGAATCTCTCTTAAAATTTCAGCTAAATTTTCCTTCAAAGTAATATATTTGAATGGAAATTTCAGCAAAATTGACGTAATTGACATATAAATTAATCCTCAGACCTATTTGTTACTAGATTATTTTTTCCCACTGGAAAATTGGCCCAATATATATGTAAGTTGTTTTTAAGAGATGTATTAGATATTTTAAGTCATTGAATATTGCTCTGAGTTATTGAAGTAGTCACCAATACCAGAAACAAATTTAATAAATTAAATTAATTGAATATTATGTGTTTATAGGAAAAAGAACAAGAGAAATGTGCATAAGACTTTAAACTGTAGCCATTTAATCCTTAATTTATAATAAAAACTCTGATTTGTATATGCCAGGCTATATATTTGTAACCAGCACAAATTATTATGATAGTATTCTAATGGTTTAATAGAAGGAATATTTTTTTTTCAGAAGAGTTACTTCATATCTGTGACATAACTGGCCTAAATAGGGAAGATGGCAAAATAACAAAACAATTTAGACGAATTTCTTGATTATTCTGTAAGCCCATGTGGTTAGATAAAAAAAACATTTCCAACAATATGAGGTTGATGATTTAAGTATCTTTACCCTCTATCTTTTTCACTGTGTCTCACTAAGGTATATACCTTCTCCACTATTTGGAAATAAGTGGAAATAATACTGAATAGATTTTTATTTAAAAGCCAGCAAAATTCTTTATTATTGTTTTATTCTGAAGTTTTATCACATCAAGCTTTAAGTGAAGGGAAAATTGAAAAAGAAATAAAGATAATTGATATAAATAGCCGAGAAGAGTAGAAAACAAGAAGATTGCTTTAGGCTACTAATTAAAAGAGACAAGATAATTTGTGACGGGTGTGGATTCAAGAACAAAGTGAAAAGAATACAATAAATTATTCTTGATGGAAATTAAAACTGCTTTTAGTAGTAATTCTTATATTAGAATGTAAGTATGACTCTAATTAAAATAATACCCACAGTTGTCAAGTAGAAATATGCCTGTGAAATTAGCATATTAACAAGACTCATATTTTTTCCAAAATGTACTTGTACCATTATTCTTGAAACAGTCTAACACATCTAATAGTATTTGGATCCTATTAGAAATGGTGTAAGTATTTCATTCCAAAGGCTATTTAAAGCTTTTCCTAAGAGCATATAATTTTTGTAAGATTAGATAAAAAATTTCTTTTCTTATTTTAACTGATGCTTCTTACCTCAGCTTCAAGCACATGCAATTTACTGCCTCATGCAATGCTGTTCATGGTTTTTCCAATTTTAACCAAGTGTCTGTATAGTAAGTAGCTCAATTAAAGATTATGATGGTGGTTCATGCTATCTGATATTAGAAAGATATTCTTGTGGGAAGAAAAGAGCTAACATTTCTAAGCACCAGTTCTCAATATTACCTTTGTTATCTCCTCTAAAAACTCACAAAATCCCTGTGAAGTCATTGTTATTAGTAATAGTAATAGTAGCATTACTGCCATTTTACACATAAGGAAACTGACACTCAGAAATGCTACGGACATATATGACATTTTCAAGTCTGCATAATTAGCACATGGCAACAAGAGCAAATAGAATTTAAACAACCATGGCAAACTAAAGAAACAGGTATAAGAATGTTTAGATTTTTCCCCAGGTATCAGAAAAATTATCTTGAATGAAATACTAGATAGCTAAATATCTAAGCTCCTTAATCACTTAAAGATACTACAGTAATTCATCTGAGTATTTGAATTTTTTAAATTATATTTTTCCAATATATGTTATAGAAGATGATTAGAACAAATTTAGAAATAAAGAAGGAAAGAAAACAGAATTCTTAAATAATCCCAAAAAAGCCTCTCACTGTTTTTTGTGGCATTTCTTTCAGTGTTTTCTGTCTTTCTTCTCTTTCTTTTGTTCTTTCCATTCTGGTTGTCTTATTTTCTCATTTTACATCTTTGTGATCACAATAATAGTCAATTTTTTTTTTTTACTTCACTACATATTTAATCCTGTTTCCAACTTATTTTAAATGCTTTGTAAGCATGCATCCAATAGGTTTTAATAATTTATTGAATAAATATGCCATAGTTTATTAACCATTGAGGCAAATTTTGCATTTAATGGGCTCCCAAGTTTTTCTATTATGAATAACACCAAGCTGAACACCTTTGGTGTGAAGTTTTTCATACATTATATTAATTCTTCGGATTTTCCAGAAACAAAAATCACTGGATTGAGGGCTTTTGATAGATTTAGTCAAATTGCTTTTTAAAAAGATAGTAATTTATGCTAAATAGATGTACATTAAAATGTATATATTATCTCAGCCCAGGAGCAGCATTTCCATTAAAAGAAATAGTTCATTTGCATTTCTTTGATCACTAGTGATATTATTTATTTCTCAATTTTGTTAGCCTATTTCATCCTTTGAATTATCTTATGTAATTATTATTTATGTTCCCTAAACACATAATTTGGCAAGCTGTCCAATTGGTTAGATGCCTGGGATTTAATCTGCAAATGTTTAAATTCACTAAGTTCTTAGGTATGACCAATTTTTAAAGCAAGATTCAGTTAACTTCTTTTATCCTTTATATATTAGATTTTTTTTTAAGATTTTACTTATTTATTTGACAGACAGAGATCACAAGTAGGCAGAGAGGGAGGCAGAGAGAGAGAGGGGGAAGCAGGCTCCCCGCTGAGCAGAGAGCCTGATGCAGGACTCGATCTCAGAACCCTGAGATCACGACCCGAGCTGAAGGCAGAGGCTTAACCCACTGTGCCATCCAGGTGCCCCATATATTAGATTTTCAATGTTCGACTATTATGCGTCTGGCCCTAGTTACATGTGAGGATTTAAAAGTGTGTAAGTCTGAATCTCAGCAGACATTTATTTTAAAGCCACAGGAGGAGGCAGGTCCTTAAACAGACTGCTACTATCATGTGTGTATAAATAAGTCCTCTGAAGACAGCCATGCAACAGTTTACCAAGGAATTCTCATAGAGGCCTCTTCTATTTTCTTTCCTTTTCTTTTTCTCCCATTAATTCTACCAGGAGAGAACACTGAAGGAAAACACAGGAAATAACAGAGTTCAGGATTCTCAGTCAGTGATAAGATTTTTTATACGATAGTACAGGCAAACAAATATCCCTTCTAGGTCAACAGGAGGCATTTATAGAAATGCAGAAGGATTATACTTTTGTACTTGCTCAAACTTGTGCATTTACCAATGGAGACAGAAATAACCAAGGTTGTGTATCTTATGATTGAAACAATCATCTCTTTTTCCTAAATTTGAATTGCCAACTTCCAACGGAGAGAATAAGGAATCTGTGATTGTTGTCTAACCCTTCAAGTAGGAAGCCAGGGATTCCTACCTCAACAGATATTCTTTAGCGTGGGGATCCAGCTAGCACACGATACAAATAAAGATCAGTGATAACAGAGACTGGAATGATGGTGGAAGATGAAGATTTAGAGTGAAACTTCACAAATAGATATTTTAAACAGCTTACTCTTGCTAAAGAGTAGGTGGTGGCTAATGCCAGAACAGAACAAGATTTTACATGCACTTCTTCTCTCTCTCATGAATATATATACATATATATATATATAAAATATATATGATATATATCTAAAATTATATTTTGTAAGCATACATCTCTCTATATATGTATAGAAAAATATATTCAGCATTCATGTACTGCTGCAGAAAAAAAATCTTTTTTTTTAAGATTTTTAAAAAAATTTATTTATTTGACAGACAGAGATCACAAGCAGGCAGAGAGAGAGAGGAAGGGAAGCAGGCTCCCCGCCCAGCAGAGAGCCCGATGTGGGGCTCGATCCCAGTACCCTGGGATCACAACCCGAGCCAAAGGCAGAGGCTTTAACCCACTGAGCCACCCAGGCGCACCCCAAAAACATCTTGAACAAAGTCAGACGCTAATGAGATTTGCTATTAAAACTCAGTCCCACAATGTACATACCAGAATCCCAGACTGATACACAAACAAGACTCATTCTTTCTTTTCTCCCCCACCCCTTTTATAAATAGTGGTAAAATATACATGACATAAAATTAACCATTTTAAACATTTATAGAGGTATAGTTCTACATTACTTTCTTGATTGTGTCAATTTGACATATTACAGCTTTTAAAAGATACACATAAATTGCTATAAGAATAGAGATGAGAGCCCCTATTTCTGCTTAGGGAGATCAAGGAAAGCTAGTGAGATGATATGACACTTAATTGGGCCTTACAGAATAAGTAGGAGTTTTCTAGACAGACAAGGAAGGGAGAAATGACACTCAGAATTGATGGGAAATCATGAACAGTGGCATAATCTTAAAAATGCAAGACACAGATTTTCAGGGGCAGTGAGTAATTGGTCTGAGCAGACAAGAATTTAGACTGGTATTGAATTAATAGGAAAGGAGTTTCACCTTAATCTTTCATTTTTTGAGGCTCTTGCCTATGAGATAAAAGATATGGGATCTGCTTCTTTTTCATTCTCTTAACCTCTCCTGAACTTAGTATCCACACATATATAATGAGAAGTGATGGACCAGATCAGTGGTTGGCGAACACCTTCTGCAAAGATCCAGGTAGTAAATACTTTCAGCTTTGCAGACCATACAGTCTTGGTCTTCATTGCCACTACTCAACTCTGTTGTTATTGCAAAATGAGCCACAGATAATCTGCAAACAAACAGACAAGGCCAGATTTCACCTGAAGGCTGTACTTTGCCAAGTATCAAAGTGGATGATACTGAAAACACTTTTTTGTGTTAACATTTAATAGATCTATTGTTATCTATTTTCCAAGTTTTATTCTTTCAGATATTTTTTATCACAGAGGAGCATATTTTTGGATCACTGCTTTTATTTTTATTTTTTAAATAAGATTTTATTTATTTATTTGACAGAGAGAGAGATCACAAGTAGGCAGAGAGGCGGGCAGAGAGAGGGAGAAGCAGGCTCCCCACTGAGCAGAGGGTCCAATGTGGGGCTTGATCCCAGGACCCTGGGAACATGACCTGAGCTGAAGGCAGAGGCTTAACCCACTGAGCCACCCAGGTGCCCCTGGATCACTGCTTTTAAAATAATGAACATTATAGTTGCTCTTTCCCTTGCAAGGTAGTTACTGAATATCATTCCCTAGTTGTTGCAAAAAATCCATGTGGGTGGTCAACTTTATATACTGAAGGATATGAATCCCAGATTCTATACAAGAAGAGGGAAGCAAGAGTCATAAAGAAGCTAAAGCTAATGCTTATGCAGAACAGTGAAGGACAGCAGAATATGCCACCTGAAAATATGCCTTTTGGCTTACTGATCATTTTGGGTTAAAGTTACTCAAAGCGCGGTAAGTTCAAGGACACAGTGTGTCCGTTCTTCATACTCCTGAGAGCATGAAATAAATTTCCCATGTGAAAGGCACCCTCCCTGTACCAGAGGGGTAGAAAGCATCTTTATCACCAAAGACAGGGAATTAAAGGTGGAGAAGCCGATATAAACAAATCTTGTTACTTCTTCACTACTTTACTACCTCAAGCCCAAATTCCTTTGTCTTGTGAATTCTTTACAAATTTATCGTTTCTTTGTCTGAAAGGTGTAAAAATGTCTGCTTTGGCACACCTTTGAATGTTATATTTTTTATGGGACACCCATATTTACAAAATTAAATTACTTTTTCTCCTGTTAATCTATTTTATGTCAATTATTCATCCAGGCAAAGAACCTAGAAGGGAAGAAGGGAAATGTTTTCCACCCCTACAGGAATATAAGTAATCTTTTTCCAGACAAATCTAGGCAACAGAAAATACAAATTAATAATAATTTAACTTTGACAATAGCTATAGGGTTTATTTTAATGGTAGATGTACTTTCATTTATTTTAGTTCTGTATGGATCAGTAGCAAGGGAATGTAACTCTCTGATGTGTCATTCTATTTAGTGTCTTTATTAAGCCAAATTAAACATGTGTTTGACTAATGCATAACTAATGAGAATTATCAAGAAAAAAAATAAGATTAATGTTTCCAGTCCAGTATAACCTAAAGCCAGTCTTGGAGGTGGAATAAAGACAATGAACTCAGTTCTTATCCTACATAATCCTGTGGAGGCATAAACTCATTAAAGTAATTTTGCATTAATAATCCTTGTGTGTCTTTCTATAGAGTGAACACATATTAAATAGTTGCATGGAAGCAATTGTGAGAGGGAAGAAAGTTCTGGATTGATGAAAACTTTGGAGGTATCAGTTAGTAGTATCAAAACAAAGAAAATGTCATTGTTAGAACCAGCTTTTTAAGCCTCTGAATGCAGATTACAAGAATATTTTTCTCAGTTTACCTCATAAGAGTACTTTGAAAAAAGATAAAGTATTGTTTAGAAACAAACAACTAGAACATATTTTTGTATTTTTAATTATATGTCTCTTATTATCACATCCTTTGTGAGAATAAATATTCAATGTATGGGAACAGAAGGTGAACATTAGAATTGAGAATAGGGATGCACTAGATAGCCAATATAAAGGGCTGAGAATTAGCTTTATCTTTTAGTAGAATTAGGGTTTTGATTGGGCACATGGCCTCTCAAATGGAGATTACCTTCACCTCTGTCCCTGTCAACTAGGAGAGGCCAATCAGCAAAATTCATAGCAATGAATAAATGGAAGTAACTATGCCATGTCCGCAGTTCTTGCCAGCAGGAAAACCTGCGGGTCACAGCAAGGTTAGGCCCTGTGTTGAAGTTGGTGATGCTGTCCTGAGCAGCTAGAGTCCCTAGATGACTGCAGGGCATAAGGCTGCTTTACTAGCCTGAACAAGTTAGACCAAAGTTCATTAAATGGTTTCTGCTAAGGATAACAAAGTAAATACTTCAGACCTCTTGGGCCATTCAGTCTCTGTCACAACTACTCAGCTCAGCTATAGAAAAACATCAACACCCAAGTGTGGCTGTGTTCCAATAAAACTTTATTTTTGAACACTAAAATTTGAATTTCATACAATTTCCATGCGTCACAAAGTATTATTATTCATCTTTTTTTTTTCCCCCAACACTTTTGTAAGATCATTCTTATCTTGCAGGTCATGCAAAAGCAAGCAGTGGGCCACATGTAGCCTATGGGCTATAGTTTGTCAATTTATAGCTAACCACATTTGGGGGAAAATAAACTTTTTAAAAAGTAATTCTAGTTTGAGGTCTCTTGGTTATTTTTTTTAATTCATGTGTTTTTATATAATTTTTTAAATTGAAATACATTTCACACATAAAATTGTATAAATTTAAGGTGTGCAACATGTTGATATGATATAATTACAGTATGATTGTCATAGTCATTGTAGTGTTAACATCTCTTATCATGTCACATAATTATTATTTCTTACTCTTTATTAAAATAGTTTAGTCTTAAATATAACTTTTATACTATCACTGTCACTTGTATTATTATTCATTCATTCAGAAGTAACTTCTCCTTTCTGCATTCAGGCTAGGACTCAGAGAGAAGATGAACCACCCTACTTCCTTCTCCTGCTTCTTTCCCTAATGACTTTGAGTCCTTGCATGGGATCAACCTGCTAAGCATGCTAGGGACACCTCCAGGTATCCTTAAATCATGGCAATCACCTAGAAGTTTCCCTCTTTAGAAGAAAATAAGAATGATTGATTCCTTACAAATTATTTGTGAATGATTAATTTAAGCAATTTATTACTCTTGGAATGAATTGAATTATGTCTCTCCCAAAGTGCATATATTGACGCTCTAACCCTCAGTGTGACTGTTCTTGAAGACAGAGCCACTAAGGAAATCATTAGGTTAAATGGGGAAACAAGGATAAGGAAGAGACACCAGAGGGCTCCCTCTATCTCTCTGTGTATCCAGAGGTAAGGCCATGTGAGAACAGAAGGAGATAGTGGCCTTCTACAAGCTGGAGAGCGGGGCCTTAACAGAGGAACCCTGATGGCATCTTGATCTTGGACTTCTAGCTTCCAGAGTTATGAGAAAATAAATGTTTATTGTTTAAGCCACTTCGTCTGTGGTATTTTGTTAGGGCAGCCTAAGCAGACTGATATACCTATATATAGGTATAATAATAATTTACTAGTAAACCGTATTATTTTTTGTAACTTTACCCTTATCCTTAAGCCCATTGGTCAAATAGTGTCAATAGTTCTCTGTAAATGTTTTCCCTGGGAAAAAACCAAATTCAATAAGAACACATACACCATTGCTCAGCTTTGACTTTCAAAACAAACTTTAAAAAGGAACAGATAAGAAACACTGGTCTTGAAAACTAGGTTTTCAGTGGCAAGAGCCAAGCACTTGAGAGAAAATGGAGTTTTCTAAATCCCAAGTTTCCTTTCCTTTAATTTGTTTAAGTTTTTATTTAATTTCTAGTTAGTTAACATACAGTTTTAGGTGAAGAACTTACTGATTGATCACTTCCATACCACACTAAGTGCTGAGGAGCCCTCCTAAAAACCATCACCCATCAGTCAAAGTTTCCTTTTAAACATCAAGAGCCACATTGAGGAAGTTTAAAAATATCATGTTCTGGATATATGTCAGAGACTGTGGAACGATACAAGATATGAGGTAAGGACAGAATTCCATGACACAGCAAAGAAAATAATAGGTCTTTCTGGAACGGGAGAGGAAAGCTGGGAGGATTTAGTGGATATGGATCTGGATTGTTGAAGGTGCCAGAGCACTTTCACTCCCTTGCCTGGTGGAGAGAAGAGGGAATCACAGAATCTATAATAATAATAGCAAAGTTGTGTCCTACCTTGCAGAGGACCCAGCACCAACAGGAGCAGCGGCAGCGATCAGAGACATATGCGTGGTAGTTGAGGCAGGAAAGAGAAAGCCTCCCAACGCTCCTTTGTCTCCAGCGGGTGCATAGAGATATTCTACGGCTCCTCAGAGAATTTTTGAGAGTTCAGTAATATTCATGCCAGGAGGTGCTGTCTTTTGGAGAAGAGGTGACAGCAATCATGGTTCAGTGTATGTGCCAAGAGACAATAGTGTTAAAGAAAGGAACCTCTCAATCAAGTGAGCTTAAACATCTTGGTGGGTGGGCACGGGGGTGGTGGGTGGCAGCAAGAACTACAGGTCAGTATCCTTATCCGCAAACTGCATGTCCTCTTACAATCCTTTAGACCTTGGACAAATTCTAGGAAAGAGGAAAAAGGGAAGTATATTTTAGAGTGGGAAACAGTCCAGATACGAAGTTTAAATTTTTAATGGTGGGAAACTAAAATATTAAACTTGTTTAAATGTTTACCTGATAGAGTCTAAATTTTTAACCAGAAATGACTGTGCTACCTTGAAGTAACAAGATTCAGGTCTTTTCAACATTAGCAGAAGCTAAGCTATGTGGAACCAAACTAAGTTGAGTTCAACTACAACAAAATCAAAATTTTATGTCTGCATAACTGAAGTGTGTCTATAATTTTGATCTAGCTGCAGCTGTTGGCTAATACCTACAAAAAACGATTGCTACGTTTATCTAAACTACTTCAAAAACCGTCCCCGTTAACTTGCAAACAACCACGCCTCACAATAGTGACTCAGAAAAGCGGCAAGTATTTGAAATTCTTTCTGAATCATAAGACAGTCACATTATGTCCAGTGAGTTTGCCATGTTAAGTGACTATTTTTACACTATAATCATTATATATTAGTAATGCCATGTCCTGTTGGGCTGGGCTTTGGATTAAATGCAATATATGTCCCAACAACAGATCTATCTTTTTTTGTTGTTTGTTTTTTAAAGATTTTATTTATTTGGCAGACAGAGATCACAAGTAGGCAGAGAGGCAGGCAGAGAGAGAGGGAAGCAGGCTCCTTGCTGAGCAGAGAGACCAATGCTGGGCTCGATTCCAGGACCCTGAGATCAGGGCCTGAGCCGAAGGCAAAGGCTTTAACCCACTGAGCCACCCAGGCGCCCCCAACAACAAATCTATCTTATTATAAGTTGGTAAAACCTTTTTACCCTAATGATTCTTTTCTCATAGTCGTCCAGTAGTCCCCTTGTTTGTGGTTTTACTTTCCTCGCTTTCAGTTACCCGCCGCCCACCGAGGCTCCGTAGCGCATGCTCCTCCCTCCGACGTAGCGTCAAGACGCCAACAGTAGCCAGACGCTGCCTTGCAAAGCGTGCGGGCGTCAGTTAGCTGCGTCATTTACCTCCTCATCTCTTCGCGGAGGCAGTCTGCCGGTTCTCGTGTGGCAGGAAGGTGAGTAGGGTATAAGAAAATATTTTGAGAGAGAGAAACCACATTCACAAAACCTTTATTACAGTGTATTGTTATAATTGTTCTATTTTATTATTAGTTATTTTTGTTAATCTCTTCCTGTGCCTCATTTAGAACTTAAACTTTATCATAAGTATGTATATATAGGGGGGGAAAGTATATTTAGGGCTCGGTACTGTCTGGGGTTTCGAGCACCACTGGGATGGGAAGGTATCCTCTGTCGGGAAAGGGGGGCTACGGTATTTGATTTAATGGGCTGATTGATAAATTTCGATTACACCACGTTCTATATCAACACCGTTGGCTATCACTGCCTGTGAATTTTATGAAGCCCTTGTTCGTGCACACTGACTCTCCATGACATAGTTCCAGTGACTATTTTACTGTATGCTATTACTCCATGTTGCATGCTTACTATAAAGGCGCCCACACAATTTGTGTTTTTCCACAGTGTCAGCTTTATTCACTCACAAAGCAGGGTTCACACAATTGTAACAAGCTTGGGGTTCCAAGCTCAGTGGCACTTCACTAGGCCTTTAACTTAGCTTCATACACACACAAGGCAAGATACAATACAAAGCCACGTACTACACGAAGAACAGGGGTGAGAAGTGAAGAAATCAAATGCCGAAATTGGTGGGTGAGCGCGCCGTTGAAGTGAGGACTCAGCCTGGTCTGGGTCAGCTATTGGCACTTGCCGCTGATTACGTTCAAACAGTGGAAGGTCTGTTAGTTCCGGGATCAGTCTCACGGAGTGGTCCCTGGCCGTTGCCTTTCATGTGTGGTCAGATGTGAGAGAGTCCGTGTCTGGAGGGTCTGACAGTTTGCTGCAGGACTCCTGCCTTTTTAAAGGAGTTTGATGTCTTTAGCCCTTCCAGGTCTCTTCGGGTTCTAGTGATTGATTATCAGTTCTTGGTTCTTCCAGGTTTTCTTGGCCTTGGTAATTAGCAGCTCTTCTTACCACCAGCGGGTCCTGGTTTTAGTGATAGCTATGCTCTGCGCATTGCCCTTGGCTGCCTTCCTGAATCTTTATGTCACTGCTTGATTATGAGTGACCCGATCATGCTCTCTGTACTCCAGTATTTTATTATTTATCCAGAATTGGTTATTGGCTGTTCCCCAATACCTCTGTGTATCCTGTGTCTTTGCTTCCACTTTCTCCCTGGAATGACTACCCCAACCTCTCAGTATCTCTCTCTCTCCCCCTTACTCTTCATTCCATCAATCTTAAATATATCCTCTTTCTAAAGAATGCCTTGATCTACTTTATTCAATATGCTCTCCTCAGTATCCACGGGCCCCTTTTAGATCTCTCCTGAGGTTTATCCTATTCAATTTATATGATACTTTTTGTGATAGTTTATGTGGACCCCATATGATAAAGTTCTTTAAATGTGATTATTATTTATTTGTCTTGATCTGTGTTCTCACATAACCATATTGAGCATACTCTGTGCTCAATCAATACATTTTCTTGGAATAATGGAACAATGACACTTGAGTTGCTACCATGCCTTTAATTTAAAAATCTGTGTTTGCTCCATGAAAGAATGCTTTGGGGAAAAGAAAAGACATGCATGAATTTGCATGTGATTAATCACATGTCACTCTTTGTTTTCAACTTTCCTTCTAGGTAGAAAAAAAGAGTGCAGTGTAGAAGTTTAAGGTCTCTGTAGGGATGCCCAAGGACACAGAAAGTGGGGGAAAGTGATTAAAGAGGAAGCTTCAGGGGGATAGAATAGACCCAGGGAAGGAGTTACTGCTGACGGCTAAGGCTGGGAGAGCAGATTGGTGAATAGGAGAGGGCTAGTTGTAGGGGGAAATGAGGAGGACAGAACTAAGAATATAGATATCTCAAGGCTGTAACCCATGTGAAAAATAGAGGGAGAAAAGAAAATGATACTCATATCTTAAAGATACAGTGTGGAGGGGTGCCTGGGTGGCTCAGTGGGTTAAGCCTCTGCCTCGGTTCAGGTCATAATCTCAGTGGCCTGGGATCTAGTCCCACATCGGGCTCTCTGCTCAGTGGGGAGCCTGCTTCCCCCCTCTCTCTCTGCCTACCTTTCTGCCTGCTTGTGATCTCTCTCTCTCTGTCAAATAAACAAATAAAATCTTAAAAAAAAAAAAGATACAGTGTGGAAATGCAGTGTCTGAATTTAATAAGAGGATATAATTAGCTTTCCTGATAAAGGAGGTTGCATTTGAACACTGCGATATGCCATGCCCGTGGTGGAAATGATACAGATTTCTTCAGTGTATGGCACAGCTATGCCGGCATGAGAAGTAAAGCAGATTGCTGTGCAAAATTCTGTCCAAGTAGGCCAGTTGTCAGGTTTTATATATGCCCATAATGGTTTCTCATTTCCTCACCTGTGGGAGAGCTAATCAATAAATAAATTGGTACAAGAAACTAATACTATTTATATACCATATCTTGGGAAATCACCCAAGGCAACAAATTGAAAGGAGCTACTGTAGATATAAAACAGGCCACCCAGAAATCACGATGATTACCGATACCACTATTGGAGGGCTGTTTCTTGTGCTGGAAGAGGGCAGGGATCTTAGGGAATTCTTATAAGCAGGACAACTACCAAGAGTAGAATTCAGCCTCCTTAAAGGTATTCTTCTGGGAACTGGAAGGCCATCAGTGGAGAGAGCCATCCAGACAAACTCCATTTGACTCCCCCCTTTAAAGATGAATTTTTATTACTCTCGTTCCCTGATGCTCCCTTTTATTCTGGGCAAGTGAGAATTTAATAGGCTCTACTTAGTCACTCCATATCTATCTATCTACCTTCCTTCCTTCCACCCTCCTCTCTTCCTTCCTTCCTTTTCTTTTCTTTCTTTCTTTCTTTTTTTTTTTTTTTTTTTTTTTTTTTTAGATTTTCTTTCTCTATTTGACAGAGAGAGAGCAGGAGAGGGGCAGGCAGAGGGAGAGGGAGAAGCAGGGCCCCTTGCTGAGCAGGGAGTCCAATGTGGGATTTGATCCCAGGACCCTGGGATCATAACCTGAGCTGAAGGCCGATGCTTAACTGACTGAGCCACCCAGGCACCCCATCCATATTTATTTCAAAAGTGAATTAGATAATGTATGAAAATGTATTTTATAAATTAAATTTAAAAATGCAAGATTTTATTTATTTTTTATTTTTTATTTTTTTTAAGATTTTTATTTATTCATTTGACAGAGATCACAAGTAGACAGAGAGGCAGGCAGAGAAAGGGAGGGAAGCAGGCTCCCCGCTGAGCAGAGAGCCCGATGCGGGACTCGATCCCAGGATCCTGAGATCATGACCCGAGCCGAAGGCAGCGGCTTAACCCACTGAGCCACCCAGGCGCCCAAGATTTTTTTTTTTTTTTTTTTTTTAAATAAACTTCCAGACTAATGAGACCAAGAATATTTTCAGGGAGTATCAAGAATCAATTCTTCGTTTTTCTTGAGAAGTCATTTGGACAATTGGGATAATTTTCTTTATCAATAAAACATTCATTTAGAATTGACCTCCTCATGCTCACTTTGGCAGCACATGTACTAGAATTGACCTCCTCATTTCCACCCACCTATTTTCTGTTTTCAACTCTTGACCCTGTTTCCATCCTGTACTGTCCCACTTTCAAACCGTCAATGAATCATTTTCTTCTGTGACCCAGTTTCTAGTTTTTTTCTCCAGCCTCTTATACCTCAACTTTATAAGGAGGTCTGCTATATTTAACATGTATTTTATCCCAAATAATTAGCCCTCTTCTCTAAGAAACAAAACTGAGACAAACAATATTGGGCCCAGGAAAGGAGTAACTGCTGATGGAAAAGATTATAAGATATTTATCAGTGGGTGCAATTTTCTTTATAATCATTTCATAATTCCTCTCAACTCCTGCTCTAAGGCCCACCCCCCATTCCTGAAGGTGACCCTTTTGAGTGGGTTTATATCAGGGTGCTCCAGAGAAACAGAATCAATAGAATCTCTATCTATATGTCCACATTCACATCTCTATCTCTATTTATTGAGAAAGATTGAGATTTATTATAAGGAATTGGGTCACATGATTATAGAGGCTAAGTCTCATCTGCAAGCTAGATGTCAGGGAAGACAGTGTTGTAATTCATTCTGAGCCTGAAGGCTTGAGAACCAGAGTAGCGGCTAATGTAATTCCCAGTCTGAGGGTAGGAGAGGACCAAAGTCACAGCTCAGCAGTCAGGCATTAGAGAGAAAAATTTTTGCTTGCTCCGTCTCTTCTTTACATGTAGACCTTCACAGATTGGATGATTCCCACCCATCTGTTTTACCCAGTCCACTGATTCAGTGCTAATCTCATCCAGAAACTCCTTCACAGAAATAATGACATAATGTCTAGCCAAATATCTGGGCGCCCTGTGATCCAGTCAGGTTGACACATAAAGTCAGCCATCGCAGACATCCTTCTAGAATGAAGCAGGTTTAGCCACCCAATATCTACTCCATTCACAAGAACCCTGTTGGTGGCAGTCCAGCTTGCTCCTGTCCCATCCTCTACCTTCAATATTTTGCTTTCAAGATTCAGTCACTAGTTACAACCTCATATAAGCCCTGAGACTCTCAATGATGCCAGCGTAGTTCTCTGGTGCTCTCTTCTTCTAAGTATATGGAGAGCGTCCGTGAGTTTCCGTAGCTTACCACCTACACCTAGAGTGAGATTTGCATCTCTCCTAAGGCAGATAACCCCAGTCTTCATCAGGGGCATATATTTGACTTGAATTTGTGGGGAGCAGGAAGCAGGAGTGGTAATGGAAAAATGCCACAGTGCTTTTATTCCTGTGAATTCTGTTCAAGGAATTCTCTCTTTCAATGCATCTTCCTTCAAAATTATTTTCTAGCCCTCTCTTAGGTGGTTAGAGATAGGTGATTAAGATTGGTAGAGGCTTTGGGGCTACCTGTTCTTTCTTAGAAGATGTGATCACTCGTTATCCTTATAGTATCAACTGAGAGGACCTTGGCAATACTCTGAGACAAAAGGAAAAAAGTCCCATTGCACATTCTTTCACATGTGCTTCCATGGTACTCTAATCTTGTTGTTCATAGCATTTATCAGTGGTGTAAATTCACATTTATTTTGGCAGTCATTTGACTTGTATTTATCTTCCCCATTATACCATAACTCTAGGTGGGTAGAGGCCAAATCTGTGTTAATATTCTTTTTTTTTTTTTAAAAGAGTTATTTATTTGACAGAGATCACAAGTAGGCAGAGAGGCAGGCAGAGAGAGAGGAAGAAGCAGGTTCCCTGCCGAGCAGAGAGCCCCATGCGGGACTTGATCCCAGGACCCTGAGATCATGACCTGAGCCGAAGGCAGAGGCTTAACCCACTGAGCCACCCAGGCACCCTGTTTTGTTTACTATTCTATCCCTAAGGTCTCACACAGTGTCTTGCATGTGGCAATTTTGAGTTAATGACTAGATGAACTGATGACTGGAGATCTAGATGTATTTGTTTTTTTCTACTTAATTTTATTTCTTTCGTTGAAGAAATTCTTCTGTATGATATGTAAGCAAGGGCTGTCTTCTTATGAACTAAAATGCAAACATCCTACAGTCTGTCGAGTTTTATTATAATTCTAAAGGCTCTTCTAGTGGTCACTTTTGAGTAATCAATGAAATATACATTTATATACTCCTAAAAATTAAAAACCACCTACTAATCAGGCACTGGGATTATGGAGATGAAAAAACAGGTTTCCTCTTAAGTATTTACAATGGCATAGATGAAATAGACAAATAATTATAATCAAATGTGATCTATTAACACACAGTTATGTATATGTAACATTGTTTTTAATAACTATGATGTTCCAGGCCCTTTACTCACATGTAGTATCTTATTTGATTTTTCACAATTGCCTTCTGAATTATGCTTTATTATTCCATTTTTTTCCCAGTGAGAAAACTGAGGCTCAGTGAATTTAAACCTTTTGAAAAATTAATACATTGTTTTGGTTTATATTTATTGGGTTTCAAAGCAAACACTCTTTTCTTTGTGGCACATTACAAAGAACCACATCTTTAAGTCTCTGTGGGGAGAATACTCCTAAACTGATAAATTACTAGGGTGAGGAACACAATAATTCTGTTACTAATTATTGAGTACCTATGTTGTGCCAAGCATTATGCTAGCATTTTTTTTTTACAAAAATAGACTCATTTTAACCTAAAAATAATGAAGATACTGGTATTATCATTCCTGTTTCCCATAAAGGGACATTGAATGTCATCGAATTTAAGTCATTTGCCCAAGACATATATATAAGTGATGGAGCTGGGAATCGAAATCAGTTCTGATGATTACAGATCTATGCTTATAACATGTAAAAAAAGAAAAAAAGGTTCTTCTAGGACCTTTTTTTGGCATTAACATGGGCCAGATGAATATAATCTGGTGATGACAAGTAGACAATAGACTGCAGGATTCTTAAACCATACTACATTTCAACACTAAAGTCTAAAAACTCCACCCGCCCCAGCTTTATATGAAGTCCTGAGCTTTCAGTGTCCCTAAAGATATGTTTTATATCCTATTTGTTGTCAGGATAATTCAGACAATATTTACCACTAATCAGCTGATGTGGAAAAATCCAACTGCTCCCTGTGGGAAATTATGGAACGGTGGTTAGTTGAATATTATCAGCAAGGACCTCAAAAGCTCCTCATGTTCCCGTTTCTTCAACTGAAATTCATTCATCCATGGACCAATCTGCTTCTAAATTTGTAAACAGCTGTCCAGTAATAAACTCACTAAAATGAATAATATTCTCAAGCAATTGCATGCCGTTTCACAAATGCTCTTATTGTCATCCTTCCCATCTCAGTGGTATTTATGAGTTGTTGAAGCAATGAAAGGGGAAAATAACACTTTTTTTATATATAAATATGAACATGGTGACTTACACTTCAAGGTTCTAATCACCCTTTGAGCTCTTAAAACATGTATTTGTCTTTCTGATTTGGATTGTGTGTCTCTTGAGCACTGAGTACATATTCTTTATGTCTGGTACAGTGCCATATCCATCAGTGTTAAACAAATAATTAATCTTCATAATGATAGCTTGCAGTGGTGGTCCCGCAATTACTGAAGGGCACCTTGACATCCTTGGGAAGTCTGCTTGGAAAAATAGATGTGCGGCAGATAACAACTGAATATCAAGGCAAATCATTTCACTTCTCAGATCCTCAGTTTCTGAGTCCAGGAAATAAGGGTGTTGGACTAGATGCTCAGTTATTGAACTAGAAATTCATGAGGCTAATCCATAGTTAGTCCTTTTTAATCTAAACATTCCTTTACACTTTAGAGAATGTCTCTAATTTTCTGGGTTCCCTTTAATTTCCATCCAGGTGTATGTCATACACTGGAATCTGACCAGAACCTAATATATAATATTTGATGCATCTTCATCTTTCATCTTACGTTAGTGGACTAAATATTGAAGAACAAATATATTTTCTTATAAAATAGTAGCACTGGCTTGTGTATAAAGTTGTAAGAGTCCCACACAGTTTGGCCCCTATTTCCTAATAGTACACATAGCAACAAAACACCATTTATATGGACAGGTGGCTTAGGATTCGCGTCTGACCACCATCACAAGCTACAAACAGTGCACCTATTTAATAAGCCTGTTAAAGTGTAAAGTGCACATGAAAACGTACTGTTTAATGGGTTTGGGGGGACTGTTTAGTCTCTCTCAGCTCAGTTCTTTTACCAACATAATAAGGATACGAATAATGACTTCTAGGGCTTTATGAGAATTAATGTATGTAACTGTCTGACATAGAGGAAGTAGTCAAAAAGAGCAATTTCCTTTTCTCCCCCTTCTCTTTATCTTCACCTTGTTCAGCAGTCCTTTTTAGTCTGTGAATAGTTCCATTTTATTTAAAACAAACCTCCAGAGACCAAACCTGACCTAGTGGTCCTGTTGTCTCAAATCTGAAAGTGGTGGCATTAATGTGGCTATGTCTATAGAAAACCCATCTTTGCATAAATCTATCTATCTTACCATTACACCCTGCAATTTGCTTACCAGTTCTGCCTGTGGTCACCTTTGGATGAAGATGTTAAATATACCTGCTGAAATGCAATGATGATACCAAGATGGTTAACCAGTGAGTCTAAAGAGGTGGGGATATCCTTTCTCTTTGGAGAAATATCCGGTTACAGGGGAAATATTTTCAAACTTCATATTTGACCCTAGGGTTTCCGATATAATCCTGGTGAGCAGTACTGTCCGAGTGGGCCATCACTGCTAAAAATGCACCTTATCAATTAGTAGTGTGAGAGAGTTGGGAAAAAAGGGAACAGTAGCATTATAGTAAGCCATAATAAAAACAGCTTATATTTGTTTTCAAAATTTCCTTATGAGACAGCAGTATGTTCCAAGGAAGTGGGATTCAAGTCCATTCAGTATGTGCCCAAGTGTGCCTATCATGTCTAAGGCACAATAATCGGTATTCCATGCTCAATACTAATTCTGTATGAATATCACAGAGGGAAGTGGGGGCAGAATTAAGAAGATAACTTCTGGGGCACAGCATAGAAAGCATAGGAACGGCCTTGCAATGGAAGATCTATTAATCCAGGGCCAACCTAAGAACAGAATTTTAGGAGGTGGGTGGAGTCTGAAAAGCGTGGTTTACACATAAAGAATAAAAGTGAGCTGAAGATAAACATCACTAATTTATAATAATCAGTCCAGCCTTGATAGAGATTTATGACAAACATCATCCTTTTTTGGAGGTAGGCACCATAGTACAGTAGAAGGATCACAGGATTAGAAGTAAAGAAATCTCCTTAATGAATCTTAAGTCACTACCTGCAGGAAAGGCATCATCCATATATGTCCTCTATCCTATCTTAGCACTAGTTTTCTTAGCTGTGAAATGGAACTAATAATTCTTGTTCTGTTTTATAAATGGGGTAGCTGTGAGAATTTAAAAAAATAAAAAAGCAAAAAGTAAAAGTGTTTTGAAAATGATGGACTATTTAAATTCAAGCCATTATTACAGATCTTTTAAAGGTTAATATCAAAGAAATCTCTCTGGAATTCCTAAAATAGTTAAAAATGACAATGTTTTTCCTCCTTACCATCAGATACAGAAGAAATTATGAAGGTTTGCTTTTTAGTTAGGTATTTATTCACACATGTTTGACCATCTTTTTTTTTTTTTTTTAAAGGTTTTATTTATTTGTCAGAGAGAGTGAGCGCAGGCGGAGTGGCAGGCAGAGGTAGAGGGAGAAGCAGGCTCCCTGCTGAGCAAGGAGCCCGATGTGGGACTCGATCCAGGACGCTGGGATCATGACCTGAGCCGAAGGCAGCCGCTTAACCAACTGAGCCACCCAGGCGTCCCTGTTTGAGCATCTTTAAAGCAAAGGAAGGGTTAGATGGTGGTGATAATATAAATATTTTCTGTATCACTGAATACTAGATATTATTGTGATATATATTTTTTAAAGATTTTATTAATTTTTTTGACAGACAGACAGGGATCACAAGTAGGCAGAAAGGCAGGCAGAGAGAGAGGGAAGCAGGCTCCCTATTGAGCAGAGAGCCTGATGTGGGGCTCGATCCCAGGACCCTGGGATCATGACCTGAGCCAAAGGCAGAGGCTTTAACCCCCTGAGCTATCCAGACGCCCCTATTGGTGATATTTTTAAATAGAAGTTGTTCCCTGAATACTCTATAAGGGAGAATAGCAGAGAATATCTTTCCTTTTTCATCAGTGAAGAACATATCCTTTTTTTTTTTTTTTTTTTTTTTGCAAGTAAGGGGGACAAGTACATATCCTTTTTGAATTAGCCTTAGTCAATATTTTGCTCATTCAACAGAAATAACAAAAACCCTCAAATATAATATATATTGAGAACTCATTGTGAAAACTGCATTGACTTAGGCACTGTGTGGAAGGTAGAAGAAGGAAAAAAGAATGGTGTGAGTTAAGAGGATGCTTATGAGCTTTCTAGTGTTTCAATTAATTGTTTCAATTAAGGACATCATGGATCTTAGGTTCTTGAAGAAGTTTCCCTCCATTAAGATAGCTGCCATTCTAATGATCCTGAGAAGTCATTCAGATAGCTTCTGCCAGTAAACCAGGTGAAAAATCAAGGCCTCTGCTTTTTTAGGAGAGGTTAGATGTCAAGGGAGCTGAGAGGCTTTCTTCCTAGTGGGGTAAGAGGAGAATATATATCACTGCATATATCAATATTCTCACTTTTTTTTTTGTTTGTTTTCCTGTTAATAATAGAATGCTGTAGGGGCACCTGGGTGGCTCAGTCAGTGAAGTGGCTGCCTTCAGTTCACGTCATGATCTCAGGGTCCTGGGATCCAGCCCTGCATGGGACTCCCTTCCCAGCAGGCAGTCTGCTTCTCCTTCCACCTCTGTACTCCCCCTGCTTGTGCTCCCTCTCTCTCAAATAAATAAATAAAATCTCCAAAGAAAATCATTGAAGGCTATGTTACATCCTTCCTTTTCTTCTTTTTGCCTATTCCAGAAAGGAGAAGGGAATTTAAGGAAATATTTAACAGAGTGGTTAGAGGGAAAATGGAAACCATCTAGTGGAGTTGCATTTTACTTGAACCGTGATGAGATGTGGTTGGATTTGTGCAGTGGGAGAAGGGACTAGGGACAATAAGAGGGAACTCTGAGGATGCCAGTAGTGCAGAGGACATAGGACATGGAGAAAGAGAGGACCCCAATGAGATTGCAAGGCTATAGGCCAAAACAGCAAAGACCCAAAAATGGACCATTTTGTTGGGCTGTCCAGGGCTCAGTGGTGTCTGGAGTAAAATAATTTTTTTTTTTTCCAGCTATTGGTTCACATCTCTGATTCTGTTTTCTCTGAAAGGAATTGAAATGATAGGACTCTTATCTATAGAAAAGCCTCTATTGGCAGGATTTGTATAAGGCAAAATTATGAAGCATTTAGTGGATGTTTTAGGGAACTGGTTCTGTTTTAGGCAATTCTTTATGTACTGAAGGCATTTCAGTTCTTTCATGTTCCCTCATTCCTCTCTTCTATAGAATCTGTTCTAAACAAATATTCTCTGATAGTCACTTACTTTGAAAAAAACATGACTCATAGGTGTGTTTATTTATTTTTCTGGAAGACAGGAGACAGATGAATACATGTCATGTTAGAATTCCATATATTGATACTATTAGTAAAGTAAATGTATATCTTATAAGGGAAAATCTTATTAAGACATAAAATTGTGTAGTAGTTAGGGGAATCAATTTTGAATTTGCATTTTAGCAACTTGATTTCCCTGAAGTTGTTTCTGGGGATGGAAAATGGAAGTAATAATAATTGCTATCTCATGGATATATTTTAAGAATTTCATAAAAGATTTCTTTGCAGAAGAAATTGTTAAATTTATTATTATTATTATTTTTAAGCTCAGTTTGGCTATGGACACAAACCTATAACATGGATATTCATGGATCCTTAATTTCTGAGCCAATTTGAACTAAGTTTCAGACTTATAGGTATAGAATGTAGAATGCTGCAAGACTGATCTCTATTATGTCTGAAGGGAACCCACTAAAATACAGCAATCCCTAATGTGCACCCTGATTTTTCCTTTTAGAGCACAGATAGGGCAAGGGCTCTGTCCCTGAATCCTGCTACAAATTTTTCCTTTCCTCTGAGGTTTCCCTCAAAGAATGGAATTGTATAGTGCAAAAAGTAATACTCAATGAGATACCAATAACCCATTCTTGCTGAACAAATATTCAGTAGACCCTTTGGAAGACTTTCTGACTAAAGTTGCATTTGAGAACCTGGCTTGGGCCAGGAGTCCCAAATGAGGACTCTTTATTTCATCTGCCCTCTCCTAAAACCTAAAATGCTGGACTGAGGAGGTTGATTCCAGCCTCACCGCCATCCCAGCCTTAGGCAGAGAAACTGGCATAGAATGGAGGAGGAACAGCATTTCCAGGTTGGTCTTTAAACAGCAGCCTGACTTGACAGCTCACCCTTGAGAAGCCAGAGCCGGAGTGTAACAGATAGGTCTGATAACTACAGAGGCTCATGGACTAGGAAGAGAGCCAGTGAGGCCATGGTCTTTAACCCCTAGTTATGTCATCTGTTGGTAAGAGTGGTCCAATGAATGACCAAATTGAAAATAAATTCTTTCTATGGATAGAAGACATTGAATCTATGGATCTATGAATCCGTGGGTTGGATATAAGGAAGGACAGAAAGAATGGCAAAAGTATGGTGGCAGAAGTTTCTTCCTTTATTAAAAAACAATATAATACTTGAGATATTCTAGCCATCTCAAAACCTGAGTGGATCATTCAAAAAGGACAAACTCAAGCTATGTGCTACAATTATTTTAGATATTTCTATCACTTTGGTCCTCCATTGTCCAGACAAAAATTTCCCTGAGTCCCTACTAATTCAAATACATGAATACAGTTTCTTTAAAAACAAAACAAAAAACAAAACAAAACAAAACGCAGATTTGAACAAAATAAAGGAAATGATTAATAGAAACCACATATGTGAGGAGCTATCAGTAATGGAGAATGAATAACAATGCATTTCTCTGTGCTAAATGGAAGCAAGGCACAATTGCAAAAATCAGTAACAATGTAATATAAACAGCGATGTAACAATTTAAAGCTATTGACAGAATCTTATTAGCTTGTCATCTTATGTATGTAAAACAGTGTTGTTTACAAAAATATAATAACATTCTGGTATCTGTTACACATTTCAAATTATTGCATTATAAGTAGAAATTATAGTAATCTCTAATTTTAAAGTGACTAACATATCCTTTTATTTGCATCTTTTGCCTTAACAAAATATGATCATTCTATCAATTTCTTCAGGGAAGCATCTATGCGTTTAGCTCTTTGGTGTTGACTTGGAGACTTTACAAGGTCATATGCTAATTTTCAAAGGGAAAAGTATTTCCCTGTGTAGAAAGATGTTGAGAAAAAGAAATCTTCCGTGGACAGTTTTAATTTCTAAGTGTTCAGAGGCCCAGACCACAGTCCCAGCTAGTGGTAAGAAAAATCACATCCTACAGGGAATTAGCACTAACAAAGGAACAAGGATCCTGGAGGCTATTCCCAAGGCAAGAGCAGTATTGTTGAGGGGTAATCTCAAACGATGGTTGATTTTTCAAAGAGCAGTCAAATTTTTTTCTGCTTCAAGTACAGGATAGAGCACAGAACAAGATTGATTGTCATGTTTTAAGTGTAATCAGGGTGAGGGAAAAAGTGAAAGGGCTTTTTAAAAGTTGAAGGAAAAGACCTAAAGACAAAATCAGGGGAGATTAGAGCTTTTGTTTCATAGCAATATCTGCTTTTATTTATGTACAATCCTCATTAATACACATGACATGGTTACTTAGTGACATGAAAATGGCTAATTTTCCCATTAGTAAAAATTATTGCAAGGAGAACAAATATGAAAATATCCACTGTTTAACTCTTAACTCCCTGCTTAACTTCATTCTGCTAACATGTCAGGTTTTGTTTTTGGTTTCCTGCTATCAGTGTGAGCAACTGGCATCCAGGCATTTAGGTCAGCTCTGTTGAACTATTATTGCAATTAATTCTGTCAACAGATGTTCATCGAATACTTTTGCATATTGGACACTGATATAAATGTTAATGATACAGCAGTGAATCAGTAAAGGCCCTGTCCTCCTGGAGCTTCTGCAGTAGCAGATATGACAAAAAAATTAAGTAATCAAGTAAAGAATGAGAAGCATTCAAACTTTCAATTATAAAATAAATAAATCACAGAGATGAAATCTACCCCATAGTGAATATAGTCAATAATATTGCAGTAACATTGATGGTGACGTCACTTGTCATCCTGAGCACTGTGTAATGTATAGAATTGTTGAATCAATATGTTGTACACTTGAAACTAATACATCATTGTATGTTAAGTATACATTAATAACAAAATGAAAGAGAAAAAAGAGCAGAAAGTATTCACGTGCTTTTGGATCGTAAATGATGAGGTTTCTAATGTCTGCGGAATCCGGATGGGCCTTTCTGAGATTGAAGTGTGCATCAGAGTTAGGTATAATAGGGAGGGGGAGATAATTTAATTTATTTGGTACAAGACAGTGAATTAAACACTGTAATAAATGCAGTTATAAATAATTCTGTACTTATGGAGCTTATAGTTTAGTAATAATGATAATTTATTAAATGTTCATTATGTGCTAGGTATTAACCTTGCTTGTATTAATTTTTTTAATTCTCATAACAACCCTATGAGGTAGATGCTATTATTAACCATTTTTAGGTGAGGAAGCAAAGAAGCAGAAATGTTGAATCACTTACACAGATCTTCCAACTAGCAAGTGGTAGAGCTAGTATATGAGTATAGGTGTCTCACTCCCAAATCCTGCACTCTTAATGAGTACTCTGTTCTAAAAGATCAACACATATAATTGCAAATATGCAAATACATTCCATGTAAGGAGTGACAACTGTTATAAGAGGATCCTTATATCCTCAGTGGAATACCTCGGGCATGATGTGGCGCAGATTGAAAATCTCTGCCTTAGCCTGCCCTTTTTAGGCGCTCTCTGCAATATCCTTTCTCTGACATAATAGTTCATGCACAGTCTCCCCTTCAAGGGAGATATTTCTCTTTGACTGAAAGACATCTCTTGACCTCTAGATACCTGCCATGTAGTCTGTAAATAAAAAGAATTTTGAAGAAGCCTAAGAACTCATGTTTCTCCTGGTAGAAACCCATCCCTCTTCCTACACAAAAGTAGGTTGTAGGAAGTTCTGGTTGGACCAAAACCATTGCCAAAGGCAGTTTTGAATCCATGGAAAAGCTGGAACATCACTAGTTGACATCTCAGAGTGATGCTGCAGTGAGTCCTGTATTGCCACAATTTAGTCAGACTTGTATCATAACGACTTAAAAGTTTAACTTTGACTACAAAGGACAATGAGGGGATCTTCTAATATAATTTTCAATTATATTGAATTGTTTCACCAGTCACTGTCCTAAACACTTTATGTGTCTGGAAATACAGGTTATTTGGTGAAATCTAATCTCACTGGAAAGCATTGATGCTCTATACCAAATTAAACCTAATTTAACTGAACCATCTATGCTGCACATTAATATTAAGCAATTACATTAAATGGAAGCACTGTGAATATGTTAATTGCTTTCATTAAAAAACTGATTTCCTTAATTACTTTCTAAGCAAATATTCTTTACCAAGCTATTTAAGTATTTGCAACATTCAAATTCAATAGGTGATTGGGATGTCAATTTATATTAAATACATATTTTTTAAAATCTATTTTGCATTGCAAGTTTTAAAATACATTTAATCTAGAATTGAATATGATTTTAAAAGACTATTTTCATTTGACTAATGTTAGAAATTTTACTGGGTCAAAATAATATCTCTTATTTTTAATTCTTTAATACCTAAGACTTCTGAGAACACACCCACTTTGCCTCTCTCAAAAAAAAAAAGGCTTCTCTCTCCCTGGTCTCATCGTTGATGTTGACTGATGTTCAGACCTCCATGGTTTCAACCTGGCTAAGCACTAAGGTAGCCCTTACAAGTTCATGGGGAAGTGAGGTTTTGGAGATTTATAGGTCTCTCATTACCCCCACATTTTTTCAGTGCTTGTGTGACCAACCTCTGTGAAATGCCTTGATTTTCTTCAACAGAGGATGGTGGGTTCATGAAATATAACACAGAATATTTCCCATGTGCTCTTAGGCTTGAAAGTCAGAATACTAATAGTGGTTCAGAATATATATATATATATATATATATATATATATGTATATGTATATATACATATATATATATAACACTATTCAGTTGGTTTATTGCTGAATGCTGTTTCACACACCTAAGTATGAAAGATGTTATATTTCAAAAACATGGATTTGAAGTCACATGGATGAAAAGGAGGATAACAAGAAGAATTACTTTAAATAAATTATAAGGTCTTAATATTATGCTCCAAAACACTCCATCCCCCCTTCTTCTTTATAAGGGTCAATTAAAAAATTATACCACATTGTTTGTACATCGCATTTCTTAAAAGATACTTTTTATAATTTTTTAGCTATTGCTACTTGTGTTTAAACAGTTTTATTTTAAACAGATTTATTGAAGTATAATTGACACACCCTAAATTACACTAATTTGATAAATTTTGACATACACACACATCCATGAAGCCACCATTACAAACAAGATAATGAACCTACGACCTCTCAGTTTCCTCTTGCCTCTCTTAATCTCTCACACCTGATCTTTCCTACCACCTTCCTTGTTACTTATGTAATATATACTCATTTTGTCTGGCTTCTTCTATTCAGAGTAAGTATTCTGAGATTTATCCATGTTGAAGCAGGTTATCAATAGTTTATGTTTTTGTTCTTGAGTGCTATTTCATTGTGTGTAAATATCACAGGTTATTTAACCATTCATTGATTGATGGATACTTGAGTTGTTGCCAGTTTTTCGGTATTACAAACAAAGCTGATGTGAACATTTATTTATGTCTTTATGTGGACATTTAATTTTAGTTTCCCTTGGGTAATACTTAGGAATGCAACAGTTGGAACATATGGTAGAAATACTTCAAATTAAAGAAACTGGCAAAATGTTTCCCAAAGTGGCAATGCTGTTTTACATTCCTACCAACAGTGTATGAGAACCCCAGTTGCTCCATATCCTCTCCAATACTTGTCTTTTTTTTTTTTCTATTTAGACTTTCTAATATATGTGTAATGGTAGCTCATTGTGGTTTTAATAGTCATTTCTCCTAAGTTTAGCATTTTTCAGGCTTTTTTTGTTCATAAATATTTTTTGTGAAGTATATATTCAGAAGTTTCGCCCATGATTTCAGTTATACTCTTATTGAGATGTGGGAGTTTTTCATATATTCTGCTGTATAAATCCTTTATCACATATGTGATATTAAAAATTTTTCAGTCTGTGGTTTATAGTTTAATTTTCTTGGCAGTGTCTTTTGATGAGCAGGAATTCATAATTTTGATAAAGCATAATTAAAGGTAGTACTTTGTTTTACAGATCATCCTTTTATCATATCTAAGATAATGTTTACTTATCCAAGTTCAAGAAAGCATTTCCTCTTTTTCTAGAAGCTTTACAATTATTGGTTTTACATTTAGGTATATGGTCTATTTTGAGTTAATTTTTATATATTGTGCAAGTTATGGATCAATGGTCATTTTTTGCATGTGATTATTTAATTGTTCCAGCACCATTTTTTGAAAAAACTCTTTTCTCTGAATTGTCCTTGTAACTTTGTGTAAAACCATTTGTCCATATATGTTTGGATCTATATCTAGACTGTTTTTATTTCATTTATCTATTTGTCTGTCTTGATACTAATATAACCTGTCTTCAATACTGTAGTTTTCTAATAAATCTAAAAATCATTAAGTGTGAGTCCTCTGGCTTTGTTGTAATTTTTCAAAGGTATTTTAGATACTCATTTCTTTATACCTTCAAGTGAATTTTAGAATCAGTTTATCAACTTCTACAAAAAAATTTTTGATTAGAATTGTATTAAATCTTTGCATTTATCTGGAGAGATTGATATTTTACCAATGTTCCGTCTTCTGACCTATGAACAAAAATTTATTTTTCCATTTATTTAAGTCTTTAATTGCTCACAGCAATGTCTTATAATGTATATGTCTTTCACATATTTTTCAGGTTTATCCCTATTTCATATTTTTGGTGCTATTAAAAATGGTATTTTTAAAATTTGAACTTCCAGGTGTTCCTTGCTAGTATATATAAATGTATTTGGTTATTGTTTATTATCTTGTTTTCTGCAATATTGCCAAATTCTTTTCTAATTTTTAGAAGCTTTTTTGGTACATTCTATCATATTTTATATGTCAAAGATAATTTCATCTGCAATTGAAGTGATTTTAATTATCCCTTTCTTTTGTGGATGCCTTTTATTTCTTCTTGCCTCACTGCCCTGGATAATGTTGGATAAAAATAATGAAGGTTCAAGACCAAAGGCCTTGTCTTCTCCTGATTATGGGGGAAGACATTGTCTTTGACTGTCAAGAATGATGTTAGTTGTAGGCTTTTTTAGATGCCCTTTATTAGGTTGAGGAAATTTTCTTCTGTTCTTAGTTTGCAGAGAATTTTTTCAGAAGCAAGTGTTAGATTTTGTCGGTTGCTTTTTTGGACTATATTCATTCATAGAATCATATAATAATGCTAATATGACAAAATATGGAGTTAGTCTGACGTTTCATTCTTTTGATAAACACCACTTTGTGATAATGGATTATCTTTTTTTTTTTTTTTTAAAGATTTATTTGTTTATTTTGGGAAACCAGGGGCAGAGGGAGAAGAAAGAGAATCTTAAGCAAACTCCCTGAGATCATGACCTGGGCAGGAATTAAGAGTTGAGTACTTAATTCACTGAGCCACCCAGGCACCCCGTAATGGATTATCCTTTTTATGCATTGTTAGATTTGATTTCCTAAAATTTTATTTAGAATTTCACAACTCTGTTCAGGAAGGATATTCATTTTCTCACATATTAGGGTACTCCAGAGAAGTAGAACTAATAGGATGTATACCAAAAGATTTATTTTAAGGAATTGGCTCATGGGATTATAGAAACTGGAAAGCTCAAAATGCATAGGGTAGATTGGCCACCTGGAGACCTAAGGAAGAGCTAAGATTGCAGTTTAAGTCCAGAGGCCATCTGCTGGCAAAACTCATTCTTATTCTGGGCAAGGAAGTCAAACTTTATTTTTTAAAGGCCTTTAAATTACTGGATGAGGCCCACCCATATTATGGAGGACAATCTACTTTACTCCAGTCTACCAATTGAGATGTTAATCTTATTAAAAGAAATTCAGACAGGGACGCCTGGGTGGCTCAGTTGGTTAAGCGGCTGCCTTCAGCTCAGGTCATGATCCCAGCGTCCTGGGATCGAGTCCCACATCGGGCTCCTTGCTCAGCAGGGAGCCTGCTTCTTCTTCTGCCTCTGCCTGCCTCTCTGTCTGCCTGTGCTCACTCTCTCTGACAAATAAATAAATAAAATCTTTAAAAAAAAAAAAAGAAATTCAGACAGATCTAGACTAATGTTTGACCAATTATCTCCATACTGTGGCCCAGGCTATTTGATACATAAAATTATCCATCACATCTTGCAATGTCTTTGACTTTAGCATTAGTGTAATACTAGCCTCATATAATGAGTTGAAAATATTTATTCCTTTTCAACTTTATGGATGAGTTTGTATTTTATATTATTTTCTTCTTTAAATGTTTAGCTAATTCACTAATGAAGCTATCTAGGCCTGGAGGTTTTGTGGGATAGATTTTAGCTAGATATGCTCTCTATTTAACAGATACAGTATTTTTTCTGATTGTTTCTTCTTTAATGAGTTTGATTATTTAGGCCTTTAAAATATTTTCCCATTTCATCTGAGTTGTCATTTATTTCCATAATATTGTTCTTAATATTGCATTATTATTCTTTTAATATTTGACAAATTCTGTAGTGATGTTATCACTCTACTTCCTCCTATTGATAGTTTGTGACTTCTTTCTTATTTTTTCATAATTAGAATGGGAATGAAAAATAAAACCATAATGAGGTTCATTAAATTTTTTTTGTCCAGGGGCGCCTGGGTGGCTCAGTGGGTTAGGCCTCTGCCTTCGGCTCGGGTCATGGTCCCAGAGTCCTGGGATCGAGCCCCGCATCAGGCTCTCTGCTCAGCGGGGAGCCTGCTTTCCCTTCTCTGTCTGCCTCTCTGCCTACTTGTGATCTCTGTCTGTCAAATAAATAAATAAAATCTTTAAAAAAAAATTTTTTTTTTTTTTGTCCAGGGGATGGGGCACCTGGTTGGCTCCGTGGGTTAAGCCTTTGCCTTTGGCTCAGGTCATGATCCCAGGGTCCTGGGATCGAGCCCTGCATCGTGCTCTCTGCTCAGCAAGGACCCTGCTTCACCACTCCCCCACCCCGCCTGCCTCTCTGCTTACTTGTGATCTCTATCTGTTAAATAAATAAAAATAAAATATTTAAAAAAATAAAAATTTTTTGTCCAGTAGAATTGGCAACAATTTTAAAAGATAAAAGTATTGGAAAGAAGATGGGGTAACATTTTATTTGTTGCTAAATCCCTTCTCAAAAACAATATTGTGACAGATATCAAAATAGAATTGCACATATCCAGGGGCCTTATCATTCCACTTTTGGACTCTACATTAAGTAGTTGCACATTAGTACAAGGTTATGTGTACAAAGGGGAATGATATTGAGGACTGAGTTTTATATTGTACACTTTATTGTTTTAATCTCAACAATGACAATGAACTGAGAAATTATTTCTGTAGTTTTAAAAATGAAGGGAAAATCATGAAAGTTGCTTCTTATTTAAAGATATTCTCTTTCATTTTCAGTAAGCTCATATTCTTTTGTATTCTTTAGAGTAAGCCAAGAGTCATTGTAGTGTACCAGATAAGAAATATAACTGCCAAATTGAATGGATTTGAATTCTAGGGTCATGATCTTACTTGCTATTTTACTTGAGACAGTTTATTTATCTCATCAGTGTCTTTATTCCTTCATCTGTGAATGCTTTATATCACTATTAACTTAAAGACTTCTGTAAAACAACAAATATAATTATGTAAGACAACAAATATAAAGGCTTCTGTAAGACAATAAATATAAAGCTGATAGAACCTGGAACTAGTAAGACCTCTAGAAATATTAATGATTGCTAATGGTTAATGAAACCATATTGACTGCTCCTTAGTTTATCACAGGGTATCAGTGAATTAATATGCAATTTGTCAGTTACCCTGTAGAAGATAATGAGAAATAATTAGACAAATTTCAAATTTTCAAATTTTACTAATTATATGTGACTTGAATTTCGCATATGGATGTTCATGAAGTTCTTTATCCTTAAAGTTCACATCCAGTTTTGTGATAGAGATGGCTAATTGCCTTCAAAAATTTACTTTCCTATTCTTCCATATATAATATAAATTTTATATTTTTACCTATACTGACATGATCAGCTAGAACAAGATGATTCTGGTTTTGGGGTCCCTGGGTGGCACAGTTGTTTAAGCTGCCAACTCTTGACTTTAGCTCAGGTCGTGATCTCAGGGTTGTGGGATCCAGCCCTCCATCGTGCTCAGCATGGAGACTGCTTGGGATTCTCTCTCCTCTTTCCCTCTGTTCATTCTGCCCCACTCAATCTAAAATAAATACATAAATCTAAAAAAAGAAAAAGAAAACAATTCTGGTTGTTGCAATATAAGGGGAAGCATTGAGTAGCAGCTCCCAGAAACATTATCTCTGGATAGCTGGCAAGAGTCCTTTGCTCTTTCTTTCCATCCCATTCTTCTGTCCTCCACCCAGGACAATGTATGCTCCCTTAGACTCTGAGAAGAAAGATTTCGTTGAACGTGGTGGGGTAGTAAGCTGGAAAGTTCACTGTCCCTGAGGACATCAAGGAACAGAGGCCACTCTCACCTTGTAATGCATGCTGTCATACTTTCATGTGAGAAACTGACTTCTCCTTATTTAACTCAGTATAACTTTCCATTTTTCTATCAAAGTTAAACTTAATTTTAACTGATAATTCACGAAGCTACATCTTAGTGTTGATTTTTTTTTGATGATTTGCCTTCAGAACTGTTGTACTTTTTATTTGTCAATTATGGGTTTCTTGTATCTTCAGAAATTTTATCCAGTTCTGACTTTGAATATTTTTCATTGCTTTTTATCTTTGCTGATACCTCATATCCATATGTTGGACATATATTTTCTTATTTCCTTAGAGCTTTCTTTCTCATTTTGCTTTCCCTTTCCCTGGTAACTTATTCTTATCATTATATTCCCTGTACTAAAATAGTACCTGGCATATTCCTAATTTGTTGAATGAATAATATAATGAATTAATTATTTTTAACTCTTATTTTTAGCTACATCTATTGTTCTTCTTAACTGCTTCATGATTTGTATTTCTTTTATTTCACATTTCATTTTCTTTTGTAATCATTTCTTTGTTCTCTTCTGTTTGTTCATGTCTTTACTGAACACTTTTTTATTAGTGTTTTCAATGGTATAAGGGAGTATCTGTCTAAAATTTTATGTTGTTTCTTGGAGGTAACTTTTCTTCTGAAGACTTTTTTCAAACCTCCTCCTTTTTTATACTATCTATTTTTGGTGGGATTATAAATTTGTGTTTTTCTATGACCATACATTTTTCTTATCTTGTTTCAAGCCAGTGGTCAGATTCTGTTGAATCGTTTTTACTTCAGACAAGATTTATGTTTCAGGAATACAACCAAAGTTACTTGTGCCTCTTCTCTGTTTTATAAGCCTAAAACTGATTAAGGGATTCAGTTTAGTGTCCTGTAAGAGGACAGAGAGAGATCACTGAGAACCAGTGGTAGAGGTCATATCCAACTGAGGCTTCAGAGGAGAGAGATGGTGGGAGAGAAGAGGGACCTTTTTCAAAATGATCACCATCAGTACTCTTTGGGTGTAGCAAGAACTCAAGGATGCCTCTGACCACTTGGTACTTTTATGACGACTACTCTGAAGGCCTGGGCATTCTCAGTTCCCAGACTTATAGAAACTAACAGAACTAGCAGCCTTGATGGAATTGCAGTCTAAAAGAATAAACATATCAATTTTAATCAGTGTAAACTGAAGTCTGAGGATGACAGTGGCCTCCCTCACACTCAAAACATTGGTCTGACCCAGGAGCCCCAAGAAAGAACTTGATTTTCTCATGAACTTTGCAGTATGGACTGAAGCCAGATCAAAGGAAACAAGGAAATGCAATATCTTTTGTACTTCTGATGTTCAATACTGAAATGGATATATAATATATGAAGTAATTCCAGGTTATATAATTTCTCTATATTGCTCTTTTTGGAGTGGTGGTATAATCTAAGCCTATAATTTATTGCTGGAATTGGGGGCAGTGACGTGGAAAGTTGGCACTTTCAAATTGAATATGTTGTCTCAGAATATTTTCTCCTCCTCTTTACCAAAAACATGTCTTCCCTCAGCTTTCAGTGTATATTCCCCTTTACTGCAGATTAACTCTGGCCAGCGGTTTCAAAGCTGGTGACTTATTTAACCTCTTTATCATTCTCTGTTGCACCTGATAGTTTCTCTGAGTTAATTATTTGTCCTGTAGAAAAATTAAAACAGCATATGCAAGCAATTCATTGCTATGCCAATTTTCTGCTTTCTCCTTTGACCAAACTTCACTGTATTTGATAAATATTCATCATAGTTTGCAGTTTGGGATTTGAGCTTTCTCTCAGTTTTATTACAGATGAGAATTTAGTTCCTAGTTTTGTTCATTTAAGTAGGTTGCCACAGGTTTTAAGAATAGGGGTATACTCTGCTACTATTTTACCTAAGCCTTTAGCCTCTGGAGTGTGTGTGTGTGACTACTACTACCAGGAACTCGTTTTTACTTTTTTTTTTTTTTTTTTTTAGATTTATTTATCTATCTTGGAGGTGGGGGTGGGCAGAGGGAGAGTCTTAAGCAGACTGTGCACTGAGTGCAGAGCCCTACGGAGCTCGATCTCAGGACCCTGAGATCAAAATCTGAGTTAAAACCAAGTCAGAATCTTAGCCAACTGCACCATCCAGGCACCCCTCAGTTTTACTTTTAAGAAGGTATTTTTCATCCTCCTACCAACAGGAGTTTTCCTTTCCTGGGAGCAGCCAAAGCCACAGACAAAGTAACAATTTTATTTATTTATTTATTTTATTTATTTAAGGTTTTATTTATTCATTTGACAGAGACATTTATTGATTTAAGATTTTATTTATTCATTTGACAGGGAGAGGGAACATAAGCAGAGGGAGTGGGAGAGGGAGAAACAGGCTTCCTGCTGAGCAGGGAGCCCCAATGCTGGGCTCGATCTGACCAGAGCCGAAGGCAGATGCTTAACAACTGAGCCACCCAGGTGCCCCAAAGTAACATTTTAAATGTAATTTGTAAAATCCTGTTCTTCTCATTTCTCATACTGTAGTTTTTGTTCTCATAACCTGTTATTTGTTGCAGGCGTCCTGTCCTCCTTTTCTCCCTGAATGAGTATCAGTTGGTCCTACTTGGCCAACACTCCTAATTGGTTTTCTGTTTTATTTGAGCTCTGTCTTAGAGATTAGTAGCCCTCTCCCATCTCTCTCTTTTACAAGGCAGCAGTTGAATAGTGAGTGAGTTTAATGAGGTTGAGTTAAATTTCTGTTGCATCTTAATTTTGGTACCTACAAATTAAAAAAGATGAGGGGTTTCCAGAAAGAACCATGTCTTAAAGCTATATGAGCTGCTCATTTATAAGGCTGACAACTATTTATTTAATTTCACAAGATGAACCAGACAGCTGGAATACATTTTTATTTTATTTTATTTTATTTTTTTATTTATTAACACATAATGTATTATTTGCTTCAGGGGTACAGGTCTGTGAATCATCAGTCTTAGTAATTCACAGCACTCACCATAGTACATACCTCCCCAATGTCCATAACCCAGCCACAGTATCCCTTCCTCCCACCCCCTAGAAACCCTCAGTCTTTTTCCTGAGATTAAGAGTCTCTTACGGTTTGTATCCCTACCTGGTCCCATCTTGTTTCATTTTTTCCCTCCTTACCCTCCACGACCCCGGCCCTGCCTCTCAAATTCCTCATATCAGAGATATCACATGATAATTGCCTTTCTCTGATTGACTTATTTCTCTTAGCATAATACCCTCTTAGCATAATACCCATCCACATCTTTGCAAATGACAAGATTTCTTTTTTGATGCTTGCATAGTATTCCATTGTGTGTGTGTGTATGTGTTGTGTGTGTGTGTGTGTGTGTGTGTATATATATATATATATATATACACACACACACAACACATCTTCTTTATCCATTCGTATATTGATGGACATCTAGGCTCTTCCCATAGTTTGGCTATTGTGGACATTGTTGCTATAAACATTCGGGTGCACATGCCCCTTCCGATCACTGCATTTGTATCTTTAGGGTAAACACCCAGTAGTGTGATTGCTGGGTTGGAGGGTAGTTCCATTTTCAACTTTTTGAGGAACCTCTGTACTGTTTTCCAGAGTGCTGCAACAGTTTGCATTCCCACCAACAGTGTAGGAGGGTTCCCCTTTCTCCACATCCTCTCCAGCATCTGTCGTTTCCTAACTTGTTAATTTTAGCCATTCTGACTGGTGTGAGGTGGTATCTCATTGTGGTTTTGATTTGTATTTACCTGATGCTGAGTGATGTGGAGCACTTTTTCATGTGTCTGTTGGCCATTTGGATGTCGTCTTTGCAGAGATGTCTGTTCATGCCTTCTGCCCATTTCTTGCTTGGATTATTTGTTCTTTGGGTGTTGAGTTCGATAAGCTCTTTATAGATTTTGGATACTAGCCCTTTATCTGATATGTCATTTTCAAATATCTTCTCCCATTCTGTCAGTTGTCTTTTGGTTTTGTTGATTGTTTCCTTTGCTGTGCATAAGCTTTTGATCTTGATGAAGTCCCAGTAGTTCATCTTTGCCCTTGCTTCCCTTGCCTTTGGCGATGTTTCTAGGAAGAAGTTGCTGCGGCTGAGGTCAAAGAGGTTGCTGCCTGTGTTCTCCTCAAGGATTTTGATGGATTCCTGTCTCACATTGAGGTCTTTCATCCATTTGGAGTCTGTTTTTGTGTGTGGTGTAAGGAAATGGTCCGGTTTCATTTTTCTGCATGTGGCTGTCCAATTTTCCCAACACCATTTGTTGAAGAGACTGTCTTTTTTCCACTGGACATTCTTTCCTGTTTTGCCAAAGATTAGTTGACCATAGATTTGAAGGTCTATTTCTGGGCTCTCTATTCTATTCCATTGATTTATATGTCTGTTTTTGTGCCAATGCCATACTGTCTTGATGATTACAGCTTTGTAATAGAGCTTGAAGTCTGGAATTATGATGCTATCAACTTTGGCTTTCTTTTTCAACATCCCTCTGGATATTCAGGGTCTTTTCTGGTTGCACATAAATTTTGGGATTTTTTTTTTCCATTTCTTTGAAAAAAATTGATGGTATTTTGATAAGGATTACATTAAATGTGTAGATTGCTTTAGGTAGCATAGACATTTTCACAATATTTGTTCTTCCAATCCATGAGCATGGAACATTTTTCCATTTCTTTGTGTCCCCCTCAATTTCTTTCATAAGTACTTTATAGTTTTCTGAGTACAGATTCTTTGCCTCCTTGGTTAGCTTTATTCCTAGGTATCTTATGGTTTAGGGTGTAATTGTAAATGGGATCGACTCCTTAATTTCTCTTTCTTCTGTCATTCTGTTAGTGTATAGAGATGCAACTGATTTCTGTGCATTGATTTTATATCCTAACTCTTTACTGAATTCCTGTATGAGTTCTAGCAGTTTTGGAGTGGAGTCTTCTGGGTTTTCCACATAAAGTATCATATCATCTGCAAAGAGTGAGAGTTTGACTTCTTTGCCAATTTGGATGCCTTTTATTTCTTTTTGTTGTGATTGCTGAGGGTAGGGCTTCTAGTACTATGTTGAATAGCAGTGGTGATAATGGGCATCCCCGCCATGTTCCTGACCTTAGGGGAAAAGCTCTCAGTTTTTCCCTATTGAGAATGATATTTGCTGTGGGTTTTTCATAGATGGCTTTGATGATATTGAGGTATGTACCCTCTATCCCTACAATTTGAAGAGTTTTGATCAAGAAAGGATGCTATACTTTGTCAAATGCTTTTTTGGCATCTATTAAGAGTTCCATATGGTTCTTGATCTGTTTTTTATTAATGTATTGTATCACATTGATTGACAATGTGGGTGTTGAACCAGCCTTGTAGCCCAGGAATAAATATCACTTGGTCGTGTGAATAATCCTTTTAATGTACTGTTGGATCCTACTGGCTAGTATTTTGGTGAGAATTTTTGCATCTGTGTTCATCAAGGATATTGGTCTGTAATTCTCCTTTTTGATTGGGTCTTTTGATGGGGTTTTGGGATCAAGGTGATCCTGGCCTCATAAATGAGTTTGGAAGTTTTCCTTCCATTTCTATTTTGTGGAACAGTTTCAGGAGAATAGATATTAATTCTTCTTTAAATGTTTGGTAGAATTTTCCTGGGAAGCCATCTGGCCCTGCGCTCTTGTTTGTTGGAAGATTTTTGATGATTGCTTCAATGTTCTTGGTTATGGGTCTCTTTAGGTTTTCTATTTCTTCCTGGTTCAGTTTTGGTAGATTATATGTCTCTAGGAATTCATCCATTTCTTCTAGTTTGTCAAATTTGCTGGTATATAGTTGCTCATAATATGTTCTTAGAATTGTTTGTACATCTTTAGGGTTGGTTGTGATCTTGTTCATTCATGATTTTATTAATTTGGCTCCTTTCTCTTTTCTTTTTGATAAGTCTGGCTAGGGGTCTATCAATGTGATTAATTCTTTCACAGAACCAGCTCCTAGTTTTGTTGATCTGTTCTACTGTTCTTTTGGTTTCTATTCCATTGATTTCTGCTCTGCTCTTTATTATTTCTCCTTTCCTGCTGGGTTTAGGCTTTCTTTGCTATTCTTTCTCCAGCTCCTTTAGGTGTAAGATTAGGTTGTGTACTTGAGACCTTTCTTGTTTCTTGAGAAAGGCTTGTATCGCTATATACTTTCCTCTCAGGACTGCCTTTGCTGTGTCCCAAAGATTTTGAACAGTTGTGTTTTCATTTTCATTTGTTTCCATGGATTTTTTAAAATTTTCTTTAATTTCTTTAATTTTAGAAATTTAAATTTTAGAAGTTTTCTTTAATTTTTTTTTAATTTCTAAAATTTCTTTAATTTCCTTGTTGACCCATTCATTCTTTAGTAGGATGCTCTTTAGTCTCCATGTGTTTGCTTTCTTTCCAGCTTTCCTCTTGTGATTGAGTTCTAGTTTCAAAACATTGTGGTCTGAAAATATGCAAGGAATTATCCCAGTCTGTTGATACTGGTTGAAACCTGTTTTGTGACCCAGGATGTGATCTATTCTGGAGAATATTCCATATGCACTAGAGAAGAATGTGTATTCTGTTGCTTTGGGATGGAATGTTCTGAAGATATCTGTGATGTCCATCTCATACAGTGTGTCATTTAAAGCCTCTATTTCTTTGTTGATCTTTTGCTTAGATGATCTGTACATTTTGGTGAGGGGGGTGTTAAAGTCCCCTACTATTATAATATTATTGTTGATGTGTTTCTTGGATTTTGTTATTAATTGGTTTATATAATTGGTAGCTACCATGTTAGGGGCATGGAAATTTAAAATTGTTAGATCTTCTTGTTGGACAGACCCTTTGAGTATGGTATAGTGTCCTTTCTATGTCTTATTATTGTCTTTGGCTTAAAATCTAATTTATCTGATATAAGGTTTGCCACGCCAGCTTTCTTTTGATTTCCATTAGCATGGTAAATTGTTTTCCACCCCCTCACTTTAAATCTGGAGATGTCTTTGGGTCTAAAATGAGTTTCTTATAGACAGCATTGATGGGTCTTTTTTTTTTATTCATTCTGATACCCTGTGTCTTTTGATTGGGGCATTTAGCTCATTTACATTCAGGGTAACTATTGAGAGAGATGAATTTAGTGCCATTGTATTGCCTGTAAGGTGACTATTACTGTATATTGTCTCTGTTCCTTTTATGGTCTGTTACTTGTAGGCTCTCTCTTTGCTTAGAGCACCCCTTTCAATATTTCATTTAGGGCTGGTTTGATGTTTGCAAATTCTCTTAGTTTTTGTTTGTCATGGAAGCTTTTTCTCTCTCCTTCTATTTTCAATGACAGCCTAGCTATATATAGTATTCTTGACTGAATATTTTTGTCGTTTAGTGCTCTGAATATATCATGCCAGGCCTTTCTGGCCTGCTGGGTCTCTGTGGATAGGTCTGCTGCCAGTGTAATATTTCTTTCTTTCTTTTTTTTTTTTAAAGATTTTATTTATTTATTTGACAGACAGAGATCACAAGTAGGTCGAGAGGCAGGCGGAGAGAGAGGGAAGCAGCTCCCCACCGAGCAGAGAGCCCGACGCGGGGCTCAATCCCAGGACTCTGAGATCATGACCTGAGCTGAAGGCAGAGGTTTTAACCCACTGAGAGACCCATGTGCCCCCAGTGTAATATTTCTACCATTGTATGTTATGGACTCTTGTCCAGAGCTGCTTTCAGGATTTTCTCTTAGCTGGAATTTGAACACCACTCTCTCTTATTTCAAGTACATTACCTTAGTTCTTCATCTAATATTTTCTTCTGTTAATATGATGGGATGCCAAGGACTATATCAATTGAGACTTACTTCATGGCTGTTATTGAGTATAGAATGATAATTCTCTTGCTTTTCAATAACTGGATTAATTCGATACAAGAATGATAGATCCTCACAGTTTGGCCATTTTCTGAACAGAAATTAGAAGAAGTTATCTTGCAAGAAATTCTGTCCAAAACTTTAATTAAAATAAACATAGTATAATAAGTTTTTATTCAAATAGAAGGCAGAGCACAAAACATCGTATGGAATTTTTGCTAGCAACTTTTCCAAAATTTTCCTCTTTTTAAAAACCCTATTTCTAATGTGGCACCTGGGTGGCTCAGTTGGTTAAGCACCTGCCTTTGGCTCAGGTCATGATCTCAGGGTCCTAAGATGGAGTTCCACATGGGGCTTCTTGCTCAGCAGGGAGTCTGCTTCTCCCTCTGCTCCTCCCCTGACTTGTACTCATGCACTCACTCTCTCTCTCAAAAATAAATAAATAAAATCTTAAAAAAAAAAAACAAAAAACTAGTTAATATCCTCTTCCCCCCGGATAACATCCAGGTATTAAATAAAGCGACTAGATGTAACTTAGAGATTCTTCATGATTATTTCTCCAACAACTGCTTGAATACAGCGTAAAATCAAATACAAAATTCAGACTCATGTCATTTACTTACCAATTTTTTAGAAAATTTAAAAAAGGTATTTTAAAGATTTTTGAATAACTTGTAAATGATGTCAGTACTTTATCAAGAGGGAGCAATGTTTTGTTTTGTTTTTCCTAGCCAATGAATTGATCTGGCATTCTAATCATCTCACTTGGATGAGTGAGATACTTTAATATTTTTCTTGGCCTAAATATAAAGATTAAAAAAAAACCCTCCAAATTGTATTGGTTTTGACATTTTTATAAATATGACTTCATTAAACACATTTTTGTAAGGACTTGTATCCTATAAAACCACAATAAAAAAGCAGTCAATCATGTATTTCAAACCAGTTGCACTGAATATCAGTTTATGGCTTTCAAAGCTCTGAACTGTTAAAGCTGAGACCCCTTCCTATAACTGATGGACTGTCTGCATGGACTAAAGCTCATTCAAATGATGCTCCTAAATAAGCTTCAGGTTATAATGGAGGCACATGTAGAAGAGCAGGAATTTCACATTCAATCAGAGTGCAGGAGGAGAAGATTCTTCCTGTATAATGGAAATGATAACCTTGAAATACTTGGACAATCACCTTTGAGAAAAGCAAAAAGACCCAAATACTAAAATATGATGAGCCTGTGAAGCCCAGAATTATAGAGTAGATTTAATTTCATGGCATCTGGCAAAAGAACCACAAATGGTCACTCCAAACTCCAAAGTAGCTTGTTAATCATCCTCATTTTATATTCAAATTCATATACTAGGGATCTTTACATGAGTGGACCTTAAGTACAGGTAATTTGTAGGCACAATTTGTTACGAACTGTTTAGACAAAATTTCTAAAATTATTCTGGGTTTTATATTGTGCAGCTAGATTCCATTTCAGTTGTAAAATACATGTCAAGTTGAAAGGTGTGAAATTATTTTTTAAGCTGGTACTATAAATTATATGCCAGAAATACAGGGTCACTTTCCCTAGTCATAGCAATGTTCAGGTACCAAGTTAACTTTTAGAAAGCATATTTTTAGAGGATACATGGAAATCAACTGTCATACTGAAGCAGAACCCAAGCAGCCTAAAATATTAATGCATTCTTGATATAGTCAGTAATTTCCATAGAGAGTAGGGTAATATACTAGAGGACAGGCTGCACATGGAGTCAGAACCAGATCTGAGTCCTACCTTTGTTAAACTTAAAAATCTTGAGTATATTTTGTATATTAAAAACTTACTTTTCTATCTCCAAAATAAAGATAATGATACATATCATAAAAGGCTATAAGGAAAACGCACTGAGCTATGAATAATACACAGCAGTAGGGTAGGCAAGACTTTCATCTCCCCTTTGTGTCCTGCCCCCGCCAGCAGAGAAGTGCTTATTAGCATTATCAGATTTGAGGACACAGATTGGGTCACTTTTGCTTGTGAGAAACGCTGCACTAAAATGCCTCTAGATGGGTACGACTTCCTCTCGTCTTAGCAATGCGATGACAAAAGCCCAGTCATCTGCTGTTTTGTTCCATTGTGGCAGCAGGGAGGATAGGGCTTTTGGGTTTGCTAGGACCCAGGCTAGTTTTTACTTTCAGGGCCTCAAATGTATCCCTTGTACTTAGAAAATCCGACTTTCTCTCAGTAGGTAACCTGTGCATATTTAGGTTGCTCTGTTTTAATTTAACATAATTTAGGCCTAGGGAGTTTAGGATAAAGGACGGTGACCATCCCAGCTTACTGATGTTCTCTGCAATGGAGGTTGCTACTCCAAGCCCAACTAATAATAACGTGTATTCCTGGGTCCATTAAACACTTTCCTTTGCACATGAACACATTTTGTAGACCTCATGAAGAGAGATGATTTGGTTATTCATGGGTCCTCTGGCTATATAAAATACCATTATTTTGAATAAAGTCTCAATTCTTCTCTTGATACCAACATATGCGATGGTAGTTTGTTTTACGTATTCTTGGTATTAATTACCACTATTTGTTGTTTGGTTAACTTTGTACTAACCCAGTAGACATTTGGCTCTTAAAAGTTCTTTGCTCCCTGCGGGGCACCTGGGTGGCTCAGTGGGTTAAAGCCGCTGCCTTCGGCTCAGGTCATGATCCCAGGGTCCTGGGATCGAGCCCCGCATCGGGCTCTCTGCTCAGCGGGGAGCCTGCTTCCTCCCTTCTCTCTCTGCCTGCCTCTCTGCCTACTTGTGATCTGTCTGTCAAATAAATAAATAAAATCTTTAAAAAAAAAAAAAAAAAAAAAAAAAAAAAAAAAAAAAGTTCTTTGCTCCCTGAATGTTGAAGTTCCTTCATGTTCCCTCCAGTTCTTCTCTTTTCGCTTTCCAGAATATTCTCATCCACATTGATGACATTATTATTTCTTCACCGATTGCTTCCAAATTTATATCTCTATTCCTAATTTCCTCTTTGAGAATCAGTTCTGTATTTCTCTGTGACTATTAATGTATCTGCTAGATTTCCCATAGAGATTCTAATATGGCTAAAAACAAATACACTTTTATAATGACTTACATGTATTTCTCTTCTTATTTTAGTGATAGTAGTTGATAACATTATAACCTTTCCAACTTTCCTTTCCATTCCAGTTCATTCCATTCTATTCTGTTCTATTCCCTCCTCCTCCAATTTCACATCCATCCAGTTGCAAAATTTCAGTCCATTCTGTATCAGATCTGCCTCTGAATAAAGCCACTATGCTCCTGGACTGCCACTACCTTGCCCTATAGATACTTATCAAATGTAGTTGTGCCTATTTTGAGTAACTATGTCCTGTTCCTAGTCTTCTCCACTTCAGTTTTCTTCCACTTTGCTTTCCAGTAATTTTTCCTAGAGCAGAAAGCAAAACTATTAATTTCATGCTTAAAATATTATAGTTTCCCATTATATACTCAATGAAGTCTAAATTATGTATCATATTAAACATTGTTTATAATTATCTGTTGCCTACTTAGCCCTCTGGCCTCATCTCCACAATATTTGTCTTATTCACCAATGACTCAGAACATGCAATCCCCAAAGGCTAGGATAGTTTCACAGATGATCCCTTTCCATCTAGACTTTTCCCTTCCTCCTCTGGCAATTTCTATTCATCATTTAAGACTCAGCTTAATTTCCTCCGTTGTGGAGCTTGTCTTTATTATTCCCTAGCCAGTCTCTCACTCCCTTGGCACCGTCTTTGGACCTATATTACTGCACTGCAACATCTGCTGACTTGTCATTCTGTCCCAGGATACTTTGTGGTATTTAATCAAGTATCTGTCCTCACTTATGTTCCTAGTTTTTGCAACACAGCAAAAGATAAAGAAATACTTATTTATTGGCTGATTGGCCAAGTAACAAAGAACTTTGCCATTTTCTTCAATATTTTTTTATGTAGATAATTTTATTTTTACTTTTTAGAACATTTTATTTATTTATTTGTTTGACACAGAGAGAGAGAGAGAATGCAAGCAGGGGGAGTGTGAGAGGAAGAAGCAGGCTTCCCACCGAGCAGGGAGCCCAAAGCTGGTCTCAATCCCAGGACCCTGGACCATGACCTAAGCCAAAGGCAGACACCCAGTGACTGAGCCAACCAAGTGCCCCATTACAAAGATAATCTTAAAATCCCTTATTTCATTCCCATTTCCCACCCTCCATGTCCTTGTCTCAGCACCCCAGCTACCCCTGTAGATGCAACTAGTTCTCTTTTTCATAAGGTTACATAGGTATATGTAGATGTATTTTTAACACTGAAAATAAATATTAATAACTATTTGAAATGATGAAAATAAATTTGGGAGAATTTATTTCATTTGGCATTAGTTTAATACATGTATTTTTTATCCACACATTTTTCCCCCAGCTCTATTGAGATATAATTGACCTATTATGTAAGTTTAACAGTATATAACGTGGCGATTTGATATATGTATCTGTTGAGAAATTATTACCACAATAAGGTTAATTAACACTTTCATAATCTCGTACAATTGTGTGTGCGTGTGTGTGTGTGTGTGGTGAGAACATTTAGAATTACAGGAGTGAATAAGTGGATGGATACATTCCTAAGATCTGTTCTGGGTGGTAAAATACTAAGTTCAATTAAGTTGAACTCTCTCATTTTGGCAAAGGCTATCTAAATAACTGGTGTATTATCAGAAAGTGATTTAAATTAATTCATACAGCAAGAAGCATCTGTGTTAAAAATAACCAAAACATTTTCTTCAGGTGGCTAAGTGGTATTTCCAACTTAGAACTGACCAGCCTTTGGTGAAATACTTTTAATTAATCTAATTGATTCATTAAATCCATGCTTATGGGATATTTTTCAACCAAAGCCTCTTAATTGTTTATCAATGGGTGTGATTCACATTTGGCTTTATCTGTGAACTTCTTCTTGAGCTCCTTAAAGATAGCCAAAGAGAGAGGGAAAAATGGTTTGAAACACTTGCCTCATTTTGAATGGACTTTAGTCTGTGGGAGGAATGGAAGCTAGTGAATCACTGAGTTCTTAAAGATAGAATGCAGATAATATTGTTTGTTTCTTTTTTCTTTCTTTTTTTTTATCACAGAACCTATTATGTTCAATCATATACTCATTCATCTATAATCAACAAAGACCTCTTGATCATTCTAGCTGTTCCTACAGATTTCTTATGTGGGTTTGCCCCTCCTCTTGCTCTTCATCTCATGTGCTCTCTTTCACATCATCAAAAATACCTCCTCAAAAAAAGAAAAACCTCCTCCTCCCTTTCCATATTCTCATTACATATTTTTCAAATTAGCAATTTGTTTTTGAAATTGAAAATAAACTATAGGTAAATAGGATATCATGTTAGAACTATTGCATTCAAATGCACCAATGGAATGTGGTTACTAAAGTTCTCTTTGCAACTGAAAATCAATTAGTGCTTAATACATCATTAGAACGTGCTTAATACATCATTAGAAGAAATTTGTGCTTTAAATAGCCCTATGTAGACTTCAGCTCTTTGTAAAAGCATAGCAGATGGTCCCCTCAGCATCCAGTTTGTGAATCAAAGCACCACAGGGCCTTGTTTTTTGGACCAGTGGAGAGTCCAGTATAAATTTTTTTCTAATCGAACAAACTTATCAGGATTGTCAGTGATTTAAATGCAGTGCTTTTTATTTTGAAGTTGACAACTTGTTAGGATATTTACTTTTACCAGAATTAGAATCACTATGCTTGCTTTAATTAATTGGTAAAAAAAAAAAAACCATGTAGGTTTGTTATTAAAACTTGTATTTTAAAAGCAGGTATTAGCATAACTGAGTGTCCAACACTGTGTAAGGAGTTGTGGAAGATACTAAAGAAATAATTTCTTTGTCTTTATGGAGATTATAATCCAGTTGGGAAGAAAAGTTAAATACCTGGAAAAATTAGAAATAAATTTCAGGGGCACCTGGATAGGTTAGTTGCTTAAGCATTGGTCTTTGGCTCAGGTCATGATCTCAGGGTCCTGGGATCCAGTCCTGCATTGGGCTCCCTGTTCAGAGGGGAGGCTTCTTCTCCTTTTCCCTCTCCCCCTGCCCCATCCTCGTGTTCTCTCTCTCAAATAAATAAATAAATGAATAAATATCTTTAAAAAATTAATTCCAAAATGTGTATTCACCTTCTGGTTCACATTTCAGGGGTCACAGTCCCATTCCTAATTTCTAAACCACAATCTAGGCCCAGAAGTCCTGCTGACTACAGAATGTTACTTCCATGTAATGGTCCATGATTGACATCCCCCAGACATCCCCCAAACTGGACAGATTACCTCCTACTCTCCTTGAAATCTCCCTCAAAAATTTCCTTTTCCCTCAATAATAATAGAAGCTTCCCCCCACCCAGGTGGTTAGACATTTAAGTTTGCTGTAACTCTTGTTCCCTTGTGAGTATGCCTGACGCTTCCTACCTGAAAAAAATGTTCTCTCATGTCAGTCTTCTGGCCTCAGCTGTCTCTCTTGTGCAGACGACATCCAAATCCATACCCATTGCATCCAGTCACAAGTTCTGAGTTACTGTAAGTAAGGCGTTTAGAACATGTTTTGGCACATGCTAAGTAAGCACTGTAAAGTTTCTGGCTCTTACTATCATCATCATCGTTATCACTATACTGCTATTAATAGTGTTATATCTCCAGTGGGTTGCCTCAGAGCAAAACAGGTGCACTGTAATCCAATCTTTTCATCCTCCTGTGTGATGTTTTAATGTAGATAGTAGTTTAACTCTTAAATTTATCAGTCTCTTTTCTCTTATTTTCTGTATTGAATCACTATTATTTACGACCTTTGTCACATCTCTTGCATCTGTTTTTTCCTCTCCGTGGATACCATATTCGTCTTGGTTTAAGTACTCATTTTATTTCTCTTAGATTCTGCTATAGATTCTAATTTTTTCTGTCTCCTATATGTTATTTTATGTACAATAACCAGATAATTTCTTAAAACATAGTTCCCTTCATGTTATTTCTAGTCTCAAAAATTTTCAACAATACTCTATTGCCTATTAGTTGAAGTTCACAGTCCTTAACCCTACATTGACGTCTTAATATTCTGCTTCCAAATGATGTTTCTGACCTTATCACTTGCCAGTTCCTCCTACAATATAACTAACCTGAATAGCATTTAATGTTCATTCATCGCAAGTGTGTAGTGAAAGCTTTCTGCAGAGCAGGTTTCATTTTGAGCGTCCTAACAGAGTGAATAAGATATACCTGGTCACTGCTCAACCACACACATCACTTTGCTCATTCTTCCACCTCTGAGATATTTGTGTTCTCATTTATCCACATTTTGTTTATCTTCTGGAACAGATAACAGGCGTTCTTATTTGTAAAGCATTCTGGGCCTTCTGACTGGAAGCTGTCTTTTTATTCGCAATTTTCCTATTTATTTATATCTTCCTCATTGCATGCCACATTTTCACCCTTGGTGTCCCTTCTGTTTAGGGAATATGTAAAGATTATCTGAACTCCCAACAATGTGGAAGCTTTGGATAGTCTTTCTCAATCTGGAGGCTACTTTTTTCAGCCATATGTGCCTTTCGCCCCTTTCCAGCCCTCATAGGGAGCCAGCTACTACTAAGTTTACTATAACAGAACTTACTACTGTGTAGAAAGTTGTGTACTAAGTGTAGAAATGCGCTGAAAGTGGAGGCAACAGCAGTCGCAGTTTAGTATAAGTGGATATTCCACATCTTCATGTGTTTCTAGGAGCTTACAGTTTTCCCCTCACATTTCTTCAAATAGAAGATTGCAAAAGAACTGCAAAAAGGTGAAGATTAGCCCTTGCCCAAAATTTTAGGCAAGAAAAGTATATTGTTTGAAATATCCATATAACTGAAAGGAAAGTGGTATTTTAGCTTGAATTATCTGTGTAATAGATCCTGCTGTCCACTTGATGGAATATATGCAGACACAGCTTAGGTTGCAACCTTATCTTAGCCACTCATCCTTTTTTTATATAGTTTCAGCATCACAAGGATACTTTTTCTTTATTTTCTCTCATATTATATTACCACATAGTTACCAATTTGCTGAAGAAGTAGTTTCAAAAGGATCCTGATTTGCAGAGCACAGGTTTCCTTAGCTCAAGGTTGTATACGTTCTGAAGTAAAAATGAAATTCTTTTCAGTGAACTCAGGGGAGCTGAATTTATAGTTCAGGGAATTTTAATAGCCATTTCTTGATGGACCTAGACCACATCCTTCCTATTAAGTTTACGTATAATTTGGCAAGGAGGAGAGAAATCATACCTCATCTTCATCTATTATCTAAAGTGACTTAAAATGAAAACAAATAAAAGAAGTTATAGGGTATTGCTGTTAGAAAATTCTGTCGGTGAAGATTGTTTTTTAAAAAAATTATAGAGAATTCATTGGAATGAGGTATTCCAATAATATTTTCTTATTAACAAAATTTATTAATAACAAGATGAGTTGATTATAATGGCCAATTATAATTTAAAAATTGATCATAGATTTCTTTTTCAACACATTACCTGTCAAGGATAGCAGCATCTCTGTAGTGCTTAAGTGTGCAGGGTCTGAAGACAGACAGTGGATTTGAATTTAGTTAAGATTCCCTACATGTATGGCCTTGGGTAGTTGCTTTACTTTAACTTTTTCTAAGCCTTGACTTCTGTTATAGTAAAATGCAATAAAAGTTCTGCTAATCTCACAGTAAGTACTGTATAAATTCCAGCTCTTTTTTTTTGTTGTTAAGAAAGCATTAGCTGTATAGAAGGAAATGATGTCTTTCAACATTCTTTCTGAACTTCATATGTCTGCTTACTTCATGCATCTTTTTGAATCAAAACACATGGCATAAATTTATCTCTTAATCTGACAGCACTATTTAAATATACATACTAGTTTCTTTCCCAGGTAATCAATGAATAATAATGGCCATCCAACAATTAGAAAATATGCTCAATTATCTGACTTGAGGTTTGATTTTAAATGTCAGTAACGTTTGATAGATGTTATATTTTAGAGCAGTTTTAGGGAAACAGCAAATTTAAGTAGGAAATACATAGAATTCCCATAAACCCCTTTCCCCACATATACATAGCCTCCTTCACAAATAGCACTTTTAATGAAAGCTTAATTATGGATTGAGGATTGCTTGCTTTTGTGTAATCTATCATCTATTTCTTTCTTTTTTTTTTTTTGATCTAAACTCATAAAAGTTTCACATATGCCTTAGTTAACATAAAACAAATCTGTAGTGTTAAATTTGAGGAACAGATTCAAGAGTATTTGTCAGGGCAGTCAGAGATACTCATCAAATCTGAAGAAAATCTGGATCATTAAAAAAAGTAGTTTTTAATTTCTATGTAGGTTGATGGTACTCAGTTTATCACAGTGTATCTGTGAACATAACTGAAAACTTTGGATCAGATGACAAAGTATCCATATCTATAATCTACGGGTTCTGGGATAAATTAGAATACAAAATGCAGCTGATTATAAAGCAGCTTTCATTTTTCATAGAAGAAGTGGATCAGCAGTTCTTGGAGAGTGCATTTGATTAAAGGGAAAGTACAGTACAAATGAGAAGGGAAAAGCACTGACAGACTATACAAATATATCTACACATTAGCACACAAAATTTCTCCACTAACCAAGGCATGTCTTCTGTCCCACCTCCTCCCAGGTGGCATTCCTCCCAGGTCAAGCTCTTGACTTGCAGACCATCAGTGATCTCTGCAGCTTTAGTGAGATCAAAAGGGCAAAAACATAAACCTAGCCATTACTTCTCACTTGGAAAAACACAGTTCAACTTCTGGTTCTCAGCTCTGTCATAAAAGCCACCCACCCTTTCCCTTGGCCATCCTACTTCTCTGACAATTAAGGCCAGCTCTTCCCCTACTCCTGCCCTTGACCTCCATCCAGTGATGCAGACTCTAAGCAGCCTGATTCTTAGTGCAAATGCTTTGTGAACTTCAGGACCCAACCCCTCATGAAATTTGGCCTGAATCTGTCAGTGGATATAAAGATGGATTTCACATTTAGAACCAGCACGACCATTGGTTACAAACATTTTCCAGAGTGAGGCTTTTTCAAAAGAATGTTTGAGAATTCCCAAATAGAGTTCTTTAATTGTTTTCTTTCCCTTTTATGGTTTTTGGCAGGGGGATTATGTGATTAAAAAAAAAATATATATATATAGGCTTGGCTTTTTAATTTTACTGTTTTGGCTTCCTTAATCTGTATGACTCTACATTTTAGGTATTGTGATTTTTCTTGTGTTTCTAATACATGGTTGTGTGTGTGTGTGTGTGTGCACATGCACACATGTGAGTAGGATTGTCCCAGAAAAGAGGAAGAACAATTTATTTTCACAGAGAACACTCACACGTAAGTGTGTATGCACATGTGCATATGCACACACACACATACACACACCCCACAGCTTGTACTTGTGTAATTATTAATGGTGAATAGGCAAGAGTATAGGGTGAAGCCAGAAAGCAAATTTATTCTTTCTGTCCACTCCATTATTTCTTTAAACCTCTTTGGTCAGCCATTTTTCTTCTGTCCCTTGGATTTTCATTCAGATGACTTTTCTGATTATTCATAGATACCAAAAAATTTCCCAGTTACTTTGAGATAGAAATTCTCATTTCCGTACCTGTAGGATCTAGCCCCATTTAAAAATCAGTACTGGAGGGGCGCCTGGGTGACTCAGTTGTTAAGTGTGTGCCTTTGGCCCAGGTCATGATCCTAGGGTCCTGAATCAAGCCCAGCATGGAGCCCCACATAGGGCTCCTTTTACTCAGTGGGAAGCCTGCTTCTCCCTCTCCCATCCCCCTGCTTGTGTTCCTGCTCTCACTGTGTCTGTTTCTGTCAAATAAATAAATACAGTCTTTAAAAAAAAAAAAATCAGTACTGCGAATTCTTCCATATCTACCACTCATTCTGCTTCAGGCCTCAAGCCCACAGTAGGATGGGAAGGGCATATTTTTTCCTCAGTTTTCCCAATGAACCCATCTACCCTCTTACCTGCTCACAAATCAAAGTTGGAAGAAATGGAGAGGAGAATGGGGAGGAGAAAGGGGAGGCGAAAAGCACAGAAGGTCTTACTGCTTGGCATTTGTATAACCGGGTGCAAGGTCATTCTGGCTGTGCATAGGTTTAAAGCTCTCTCCTGCGGCTATTTTCATGGGTTACATGCATACACTTCCGTGCTTGGCCCTCTGACCACAGCTCCCTCTACTCAGACCTTGCTTGTTTTCCTGCTTGCTTATGTCTGCACTGCAGCTTCTGCAACAAAAGGTTCATCTCCAGTGTCTTTCTGCTGAGAATGCCTCGTTTTACAGAATCTCTTTGGGGTAAAATTTCTTTCCTTTTTTTTACTTTTGTATTGTATTGTGTTATGTTATTTTATATTTATCTTTATTTTTAAATTTAAATTCAGTTTGGTAACATATAATGTTATTATTAAGTTCAGAGGTAGATAGAGGTCAGTGATTCCTCCGTCTTATAGAATACCCACTGCTCATTACATCACTGTTGGGCAGATTTTTTTTTAACTGCATAAGCTATTGTATCTGTGCAGGTTCCATATCTAGGCACTGGGGGATTGACTTTAACTACACTCAGGAAGAGCATAGTTTCTCCTTAAGTTTTCCTTCCAGAGGCCACTGTATTCAGTCTCTTGCTTGTAGGCAATTCTTTAAATACATGGTATCAGTTCTCAGTTTTATATAAACTACTGCAGACACATCACATATTCTCCAGCAGGTCTTATTGAAGCCCTTAAGAATGAGAGGAAAACAACCCTGACAACTTTTCCAGAGAAATACTCTAATTTCCAACTTATACCGCCTTCATCTTTTATGTTTCTTCAAGTTTGAGAAAAGGCTGTAAAACAAGTTGCCAACAAGTTCTTCAAGCCTTCTCTGGGTAGTCTAGCACCTGTCTTTGGATTGTAGGGCATAACTTGCTGCTGTTGTCTTGGGGCTTCAGTGGAAAATCAGACCACAAGCTTCCCATTTAAATATCCTGTTATAATGGTGTCATTCACTTCATTTAATGTCTTATTTTTTCTACTGCATCTGTTAATTTCTTTTTTTTTTTTTTTACGATTTTATTTACTTATTTGAGAGAGAGAGAGATAGCATAGGAGGAGAGTACAGAGGAAGAAGACGACTCCACGTCCAGCAAGGAGCCTGATGCAGGGTTCCATCCAAGTACCCTGGGATCATGACCTGAGCAGAAGGCAGATGCTTAACCAACTGAGCCACCCTGGCACCCCATCTATTAATTTCTAAGAGAGTCTTTAAGACAGTCTTTGCTCATGGTGTTGTCATTTTCTTATCACTATTAATTTATACTATATATATATATATATACACATTTTAATATCTTGAAGTCACATTGCTGAGTACATATTAGTTTATGATCATGTACTCGGTATATTTTAACTTTTTAAAAAATCACTATACAACATTAAAAGTTTTTGACACTTTAAGGTTTCCCCTTAATGATTTTTCCAGCTTTATTGAGGTATGATTGACAAATGAAAATAATGTATATATTTAAGGTATACACCTTGTGTTTTGATGTAAGTATACCTCATGTAATAATTACCATAATCAAGATTGTTAACATATCCATCATCTCACATTATTACCATTGTGTCTGTGTGATAAGAACACTTAAGAGCTACTCTCTAAGCAAATTTTCAGTATAAAGTAACATTATTATTAACTAAAGTTACCATGCGTACATTAGATCTCTAAGAACTTATTCATCTTATAACTGAACGTTTGTACCCTTTGGCCAACCTCTCCACATTTTCCCCACCCCCAAGCCATTGTCAAATACCACTCTACTACCTATTTTTCTAACTTTGACTTTTTTAGATTCCACATGTAAGTGTATTATGTAGTACTTGTCTTTCTGTGTCTGGCTTATTTAACTTAGCATAATGCCTTCCAAGTTCATGCACATTCTTGCAAATGGCAGGATTTCTTTCTTTGGGCTGAATAATATTACATACACACACACATATACACACACATACATATGTATATATGGTTGACCTTAAACAACATGGGAGTTAGGGGCACTGACCTCTGTGCAGTTGAAAATTCACATATAACTTTTGACTCCTCAAAAACTTAACCACTAATAACATACTGTTTCCTTACTGATAACATAAACAGTCTACTAAGACATATTTTGTATATATGTTATATACTATATTCTTATGATAAGGTAAACTAGAGAAAAAAGTGTTAAGAAAATCATAAAGAAGAGAAAATACATTTACAGTGCTGTACTGTATTTATTGAAAAAATCTACATATAAACGAACATGCCCAGTTCAAACCCATCTTGTTCAAGGGTCAACTGTATACACACACACACACACACTCATATACATATATATGTATAACATTTATATATATATACCAATTATATATAGTATAACATTATATATAAATATAACAGTTCTTTATCCATTATATATCAATATACAATTTCTTTATCCATTAATTCATTGATGGCCACTTAGATTGTTTCCATACCTTGGCTATTGTGAATAATGTTGCAGTGAACATGGGAAGTTAGATATCTCTTTGAGATACTAATATCATTTCCTTTGGATATATACATCCAGAAGTAGAATTACTAGATCCACTTCTATTTTTAATTTTTTGAGGAACTTTCATAATGTTTTCCATAGTGACTATACATGAATTTACAATCCCACCAATAGTGTACAAGAGTAATCATTTTTGAGGTTTTCACCAACACTTATCTTTTTGAAAATAGCCATCCTAACAAGAACATCATGATATCTCACTGTAGTTTTGTATTTCCCTGATGACTGGTGACACTGAACAACTTTTCATATCTATCGGCCATCTGTATATCTTTGTTGGAGAAATAGTTACTCAAATCTTATGGCTGTCTTTTAACTGAGTTATTTGGATTTTTTTTTCTTCTATTGAGTTGTATGAGCTCCTTATCTATTTTGGATGTTAACTCCTAATAAGAGATGGTTTGCAGATATTTTTTCTCATTCTATAGGCTGCCTTTCATTTTGTTGTTTCCTTTGCTATGAGAAAGCTTTTTAGTTGGATGTAGTTCCACTTGGTTATTCTTGGCTTTTGTTGCCTGTGATTTTGGTGCCATATTCAAAAAATCATTGCCAAGAGCAATGTGTAGAAGCTTTTCTTCTCTGTTTTCTTCTAGGACTTTCTCAGTTTCAGGTTTTGCTTTCAGTTTTCAATCCATTTTAAATTGATTTTTGTGTATGGAATAAAGTAAGTGTTAAGTTTTATTTTTACATGTGGAAATGCAGTTTTCCCAATGCCATTTACTGAAGAGACTGTCCTGCCATTGTGTATGTTTGGCATCCTTGCTGAAGATTGGTTGACTGTACATGCATAGGCTTGTTTTTGGCTCCTCCAAAATATTCCATTGGTCTATGAATCTGTTTTTATGTCTGTACATACTCTTTTGATTACTAGAACTTTGTAATTTAGTTTGAAGTTAAAAGTGTTACTTCTCCAGCTTTGTTCTTTATATCCTACATGTAGACAGACTGTTCTTTTATATCTATATAATATATCATCACCATCATCATTATCATCAAAGTAATAGAAGCAACAACAAATAAATACAATGGAAAGAGACTTCTTCAATGACTGCTTTGTCAGTTCCAAGTAAAAATGCCATGTGTTTTTTTTCTCTTTTGGCTACATTTATTTTATCCCATTAAGAAAGTTAATTGGCATCAAAAGGAACATTAAAACAATTAGAGAAAGCCTATTGAAATCATGAGATTTCTAAAAGAAATCATTATCTTTTTAGGTAGAGTTTTTCAATCATTATATCTATTTCTGGAAGGTGTTACCCAATCACACTGCATTATTTATGAAAGAGGTCTCAACATCCTCATGGTACAAATGCACCTTGTTTTTCCCCTCATAACTTTAAGTGATTTCAAAACAAAATAGAGTATGAAAAAATAGATAGCAAGATAAGAAAAGAATATCCTTTTCTTATTTTATGTAATTATGGTAGTAATAATACTGTGGCACCTTACTAGAGGAAGTGCATGTTAAGTAGAGAAGGTTTTAACTTTTATACTAAGATTCCTGTTGTGATGGCCTACAAAGATAAAATAATTTTTCTTTGTCTTTGAATAGTTATTCTCACTACTGTTGATATTGCATTGTGTTTTCTGTTTCAAATGTCATATCATAATTGGTAGTCATATACCTACATGTTGTAACTTTTTAACATAATCACATGCCATTACTTTGTTGTTTCAGTAAATGTATCTTATCTTTTTAATTAAACCCCATGTTCTTTGAGGCAGACACCTTGTCTGGTATGATATTTGTTCTATACAAACCTGGAGGGAAAAAAAATGAGCAAATCCTTCTTTCATGAAACTATTATATATAAAAATAAGTAGTTTATTAAAAACAACATTACCTTGGAGTTACTACACTGGAGTTCAGCCTCTGAATAGTGCTGTTTGATTAACTTTAGTTAACTCTGTAGGTTTACAAAGCTACCTACTTCTTGAGGCCTTTGTTTACTCATTTTAAATTGAGGTCATTTGGTCAGATTATCTCTGAACTGTCTTCACTTTTAATATTATATTACTTTTGAGAAATAAAGTCTGTTTCATAAAGCAAAAGAACAGCTCAAAATCCAAATTTGCTCAAATACAAAGAAGAGATTAAATTAAATCATCACTTGAAGCCTTATTCATAAAAAGCTCTAATAAATCTTTTTCTTTTTTGATATTTGAGTATGTTTTCCTTATGTGTGAATTTACTGTGGACATATTAGATTATAAAATGATTCATCCCTCAGACAATTCAGTGCCTTAGGATATTTTCTTGATAATCTGCCCATTGAAATTTGACTCTTAATAATATATGTCAAGAAAATACTTTCATATGATTTTAAAATTCCAAATAATTAATATTAGATGAATACAACAGAAGGCATTAGAATCACATTTCAACCAATTTTAAGAAATAGTCTTAAATCAACTTTAGACATGAGTCCTTATAGCTTAGCCACCAAAATAATAAGCACTTTATCAAATCTCTATTTTCATAATAGGCACTCTTCTAAGAATTATTGGTCTCTAACAATATTCTCAAAGAGCTAGCTACCCGGCAAGGCTATTAAAATGCAAACTATGGCAAATGTACTCAGAATGTAAAACAAACACCAATTGTCACAGTTCATTTACATCCATTTGCACAATGCATTTATTTTATTTCACAAATAGCTGATCGGTTAGTGGAAATAATACCTAACCTCTCATGATATGAAGAACAGGAAGTGTAACTTCAATCTCAGAAGAAAATGTTTGTATCTAACATTTTGTATTATCAAAAGACCTATATATTTTTTGCCTCCTTATCTACATTTACCTGTGGTTTATTCAAAGATTCTTTGAAAAACTGTTTATATGGCACATGGGTGGCTCAGTCGTTAAGCGTCTGCCTTCAACTCAGGTCATGATCCCTGGGTCCTGGGATCGAGTCCCACATCGGGCTCTCTGCTCAGCAGGAAGCCTGCTTCTCCCTCTCCCACTCCCCCTGCTTGAGTTCCCTCTCTCGCTGTCTCTGTCTGTCAAATAAATAAAATCTTGAAAAAAAAAAAGAAAAAACTGCTTATATATTTGGATCTTTAAATAAATTTAACTTATATTTGAAGTGATATTTGTGGAGAGCACTTCTTGTTTTAGATAGGTCAGGGAAGGTCTTCCTGAGGAGAAACTATGGGGACAGGAATTCAAATGAAGTCAAGGGAGCTGGTCACTGGAAGAGCCTGAGGAGAAATGGCTTTGGAGAGACAAAAGTATGGCAGCTGGAGGCTGTCAGTCATGAGACTCTTTGAAGGGAAATTCAGTCAGGACATCTCCATGGCCACCACAACGTGGGTGCTTTGGACTAGGATGGCGATAGAGATGGCGAAATTTGGTTGCGGTTCTAATGTATTTTGAGGAAAGAAACAATAGTATTTATTACAGGAAAGGATGTGAGGTATGAGATATTTTTGACTTGAGATCCTGGATGAATTGTTATGACAACTCCTAAAATGGAAAAGATCTGGAATGAAGTGGGTTGCAAAGTCAGGGAAGGAACAGGGATGTGGGGAAAGCAAACTATTTTGAACATGCTAAACCTGAGATGATTATTAAAGATCTAAGTAGACATGCTATAAAAGGCAGATACATTTCACCGGGTAAGTATTGAGCTGTGGATATTAAGTGAGGAGACCTAGCAGACAGATGGCTTATAGAGTATTATAGTCATCTGTATGGAGAGCACAGCTGGAGAAAGAGAAGAAGGTCATTCATGAGCCCTGGGTTCTTTACATCTAGAAATTGGAGTAATGAAAAGGATCTAGCCAGCCAGTAGAAATAGCCAGATTAGAGTAATAAGTAGTATATATCAAAGTGAATACCTGGCTCAGAGATGAAACCACACAGATGAAAGAAAAAGAGGACTTCAAGGTGAAGGGAATGGTCCATCATTTCATATAATGATCAGAGGTTAAAAGGATGATGACCTCAACTGAATCATTGGATTTAGCAGTCTGGAGGTCAGTAGTGACATTAACAAAAGTGGTTTCAGTGGAATGTAGGCTGAAAGAATTACTGGCAAGAATAAAAGAACGAAGAGAAGGAAGTGAAGACAGTGAGGATAGAAATTACTTCGAGGAATTCTGCTATAATAGGGAACAAGAAATGGGGAATTGCGATTGTCCTGTCAAGGGAGAGGTTTTAATATGGATGATAGTATAGCATGTTTAGATGTTTATAGGACTGATCTATTAGAGTGAGATGTGTGGTCCGGGACAGAGAGGGGAGGACTGCATGAGCGAAATTCTTGAATAAATGAAGGGGATAGGATCCAAAACATGAACGAGACAAGTTTGGCCATAGCAACAAAGGCAGTTCATCTATTTTAAGCAAAATATACCACTCTGGATCCAACCAAACACTTAATAGATATCTCTTAAAAAAATTCCACTTATTGTAGTATGAAAAGAAAAACTTATTTTAAAAGGCAGTTAATAAGACCTTAACTAAAAGATACGCCACGCTTGCACCCATATCCCACATGTGCGTACACACACAGAAAGAGAGGGAAGAGAGATGTAGTAACACAGAGGCTCTAGCTTCCTACCTGGGAGGTAAGAAGGAAAGAAAGGGAGATGATTAATCATAACAATAAAGCAAAACCAAAGATGTGTCTTGCACATTCGCCTTTTATACTCTAGAGATTAATTACTACAAAATACAGCCCTGTCTCTTCACATTTTCTCCCACTGGCACCCATTTACCAAATGACTCATTTCCATGGTGTTCCACTCTACTTCTTTCCTTTTCAGAAACACGCTTTTCAGGGAATGAGGGTTCAATTGTCCTTATCCAATCTTCTTAACCACTTCTATACCTTGTAAAAAAGTCCATCCTGAATTCTTCATGAATGCTAAGCAAGCAAGGTAGTGAACAAACACATCATCTTATATATCCTTCCCAAAGCATTAAGGGGGAAAAATACTTGTTTTTCATCTTATAAAAGATGGTTGCATTGTCAGTGGCACTACATCTGTCTTGTTCTTCTGCCCTGGATTTCATGATACCACTATTTGACTCCCCTAAATCTGATGACAGAAGAAAGACTGAAGCCACAGACACTTGCACATATGGTTTGGTTTTACTGTTTGACATGAAAGGTTCTGATACTTCTGTTTTTGTTTTTTTTTTTTTCCCCCTGTCAGTGAGCAGTTGTCTTTCTCAGGTGAGCACCTTAGCCTTCAAGGGAGGCCCCTGCTCTTAGCCAGTTACAAGGGAGGAATCTATTCCACACTTGCTCATAGGCTCAGAGAATCATTCAGGTGTCAATTTTTCTCTTTAGTCCTGTTCTGCTCTCTATAAGTTCACTATGTTTCTGGATTGCTTTTTTTTTTTTTTTTTAAGATTATGTATTTGAGAGAGAAAGAGATATAGTGTGTGCGTGCATGCGTGTGTGTGTGCGTGTGTGTGCATGCACGCAAGTTGGGGAGGAGCAGAGGGAGAGGGAGAGAGAATCTCACGCTGACTCCCTGCTGAGCACAGAGCCTGATGTGGGGCTCATTCTCATGACCCTGAGATCATGACCTCATCTGCGATCAAGAGTTGGGTGCTCAGCTGCTGAGCCACCCAGGCACCCACTGGATTGTCTTCATTTGCATTATTGGCTTTCCCTTTTAATTTTGCCGTCATCTGGGCTTCCTATTTGTGCCACTTTGGAGTTGTCTGAGCCCCAGTGCCAGGTTTCAAATCTTAATTTTTTTGCATGTCTGGCATTGTGAATACGTGGGTTTTTTCAGGGGCAACATTCTCTGGAATTGTGGATTCCAGATCGACAGTCATGGAGTAAATGAAGCCGAACTGGCTTCTTCAGACAACAAACGGGATTGATCCAGCTGCATGCATCTGAGAAAGGTAATGGTTTCTGCAATGTACTCCTTTGTAGACAATGCTTACATACAAATATCTGTTCTTTTATTATTGTGTAGTGAAGTCACTACTAATGGCCATTTCTCAGTATAAAATGGTTCGTTTTGCTTGGTCTTCTAAGGTACCTTGACCACTGGTTATGTACAAGGATTTTGGCTCTTCTATTTTCAAACAACAGTGGTCTTTTAGGTCTAACTATCAATTTAATGGCGCCAGTGACCATCAAAACAAAGAAAATTACACAGTCTGTCTTTCTTTCATAAAGGGAATCATTTGCATTGCATTGTGGCATGGAGCATGGAATTTTTTCCAATACTTCCATAACTGTCATTCACACAAAAGGATGACCGATGAATGCAAAGAGCATTTTATTTCCATGTCTTTGTTTCTACTAGGGAAACACTTTTTGTAGAATCACTTTTATTATTTGAACATTTACAGTAAAGAGTGAACCAAGTAGAAAATAATGGCTTTCTAGAAAGAGAAAGAAAGTGTAAACCTCATGATGGTGATGAATGGTGTGCTCGTCAAAAAAGAGTAGACACAAGTACAGAGAATAGGAAAAATATTTTACTATACTTTGGATCTACATGAAACTTTTATTTGGTGTATTTCAAAGTGCTTTAGGATAGTAGCTTTATAGAATAAAGGAAAGGTAGCACGAAAGGAAAAGATGTTCATAAAAAGTAAATAAAATGTTATTTGGTTCACTTGGATATTTTACAGGGAAAATTACATAATTAAGTTGTACCAGTAGAAGTTTGGCTTAAAGTTCCATTACCTAAGATGGATTTACATTTTCAGAGTACTAAATTATGTGGTAGGAAAAGGAAATAACTTTACCAAAGGGAATGAATGCATATATCATTGTCATTAGTTATTGGGTACCTTTTAACCTAGAAAGCAGCTCGACTTGATTGAAGAACAGTCACTTTATAACAAGTTGTAGAGACTGTCAATTTGAAGTTTGAATAGGCAGAATGAAGCTATTTAACTCAGCTATCTTAATAACTGCAATTGTCATGTAATTTCTGAAATTAAAGTTCTTTCATAGTAATTCGAATTTTCTTGATTCTTGCTATAGTTTATGGCCTTGGTTGTTTGCCATGTGTCTATTTCTCTGTACATCTATGTCTGTCTGCCTGCCTTTCTCTCTATCTACCCATCCATCCATCCATCCATCCAGAAGATCAATCATTACTTTAAAAATCACTGAGGATGACAAAAGGATAACCTCTATACATTCTTTTTCTTTTCTTTTTATTTTAAAATGTTTTCTTACTGTGAAAATTCTGTTTACCTACTTCCATCAGTGGCTTCCAATCTCTCCCCTTTCAGCACCTTAGCAACTTGGTGTCATTAATTATCTCATCCTTCTTTTGCATCTCTGATTTTTCCCACTCAACTAGCTCTTTTCTCTTTGTCATTAAGCTTGTTCAGGACTTCAGATCCTAAAGTTGTCATTAAGCTTGTTCAGGATTTCAGATCCTAAAGTTGTTCCAACCATCTCTTTTTTCCTGCTTACAACAGACTTCTTGAGAAAGCAGTATGCAGTGCCTCCACTCCCTCCCCAGCTAGTGCCAGAGGAGCCCAGTGTGGTCTGGCTTGCATACATCTATTCTTCTGAAACCAGTAGCATGTGTTCTATCCTCAGCCTAGATCAGTGGTTTAGAACATGGCCTCTGGAGCCTGACTGCTGGAACTGCAATCCTGGCTCCAGCACATATAATCTATGTATGGTTGTTTATTTAATCTTTCTTCCTGTTTCTGTTTCTTCAATGGCAAAATGGGAATGTTCATTTTATAAGTATAAAGAGCACGGTCTTGGAATAGAAACCAATATATAAGGGATATTTTTCCATTTTATTTTATTTTACTTTCTTTTCTTTTCTTTTAAAGTATATTTTATTCATTCATTTATTGTTACTATCATCCATTCTTCATTGCAGCTTGTCTTTTGGCTTCCACAATACCACATTGTCATGTCTTTTTTCTACCATTGCTTCTCTTGTTACTCCCCTTTCTCTATCATAGGCTGCTTGTCCTCACATTTTACTTCTATATGGTGCTTTTTGAGGATCTGTCTGTCTGCTTTCCCTCATTTAACTAAGACTGTAGCTACACAGGTTACATCCCTAGACAATTCCTAAATCATAGTGGCCAGCAGGACCTCAATCTTGTGATCTAGTCTATCACTTCACCTTGCCTTCTGGCCATTTCTTCCTGAATATTTGAACTAATAATACTCCACATGACTTTAACTGATCCCATTATTTCTTCTAAGACTTCTAGCATCTGTGCTAGCACTTGTGTTTCTATTTTAAAAATGTCTTTAGGGGAAACTGAATGGCTCAGTGGGTTAAAGCCCCTGCCTTTGGCTCTTGGTCACAGGGTCCTGGAATCGAGCCCCGCATCGGGCTCTCTGCTTGACAGGGAGCCTGTTCCCCGCCATCCACCTGCCTCTCTGCCTACTTGTGATCTCTGTCAAATAAATAAATAAAATGTTTTTTAAAGTCTTTAAAATATTTATTTTGCCTAAAACACAATAAATTCTTATTTTTTTTAAAGATTGTAATAAGCTGGGGTGCCTGGGTGGCTCAGTGGGTTAGGGCCGCTGCCTTCGGCTCAGGTCATGATCCCAGCGTCCTGGGATCGAGCCCCACATCGGGCTCTCTGCTCAGCAGGGAGCCTGCTTCCTCCCTTCTCTTTCTGCCTGCCTCTCTGCCTACTTGTGATCTGTCTGTCAAATAAATAAATAAAATCTTTAAAAAAAAATAAAAATTGTAATAAGCATGCCTGTAATCTTAAAAAGCACAATGCCAATTCACAATCATATGGGTATCCTGTTAAAAGCATGTAACTCACTTAAGATTAATAAAACCTGAAACTTTGAAAGCTTGGGCATTTACATTTTGTCAATCATTTCAGCTGCTTTCTTGTTTACACTAAAATGGGAGAATCATAATCCTAGAAAACAGGATAATTATGATCGAGGGTTTATCTATATATAATTGTGAATGAATAATTTGGTTTTATGGTTTAAAATTAAATATACAAACAATAAATGAAAGAAGAAAATAATTTCTTGTTTATGTATGATGGGAGATTCAAAGACCTCTGTCTGCAAGGGTGAAAATACATACACAAATACTGTGGGTGTCAAATAACTTGGGCTGGAGGGAAAAGAAACACTGATAATTACTTTCTAATATAGAGTTAATTCATATTTAAAATTTGAAATTAATTTGGATTATAAAGAGGAGCATTTTAAAACTCAGAAAACCAGTGTTATTGAAATTTTGGTTAAAACTGAAGAATTAGAACAGTTCATCTTAAGTAGAGTCTCATAGGTGTAACCAAATCAACTGCCCCAGGACCTTTGTACTTATTTTAGGTAATTTTAATGACTAGTATTTGGGTGATGATTCTGCTGAATCTTTAATACTTCCATTAGTCATGTGAGAAGCTCTGGCAACTTTTGTTTTAGACTGTCTTTTCAAGGATATTTGTATGGTCAGTGGCCTTGAAAGTTAGATCCAATATCTCTCTCTCAGTTAGAGGGCAAGTTTGCTTGCTGTCCAGGAAAATTGGGAAAATATCTCTTTTCAGGGAAAATTTTGAGCACATTTGCTTGCAGTCCATTATAAAAATTGGGGTTTCCTAAGCTTGGGATTCTTCAGCTATGAGGGAAATTTACTGCATGTGCAGCATACCCCTGGGCCACCACACATCACTCCCATGGGTGTGAACCTGAAGTTTATGCTGCTTGCTATGTCACAAATTAAAAAGCTCTTTGTCTTTGACCCAGGACTCCTGTGTTTTCTACCAGAATCCAACAAACAATTGTAAATGGGATGGACTCCTTAATTTCTCTTTCTTCTGTCTTTCTGTTGGTGTATAGAAATGCAACTGATTTCTGTGCATTGATTTTATATCCTGACACTTTACTGAATTCCTGTATGAGTTCTAGCAGTTTTGGAGAGAAGTCTTTGGGTTTTCCACATAAAGTATCATATCATCTGCAAAGAGTGAGAGTTTGACTTCTTTGCCGATTTGGATGCCTTTTATTTCTTTTTGTTGTCTGATTGCTGAGGCTAGGACTTCTAGCACTATGTTGAATAGCGGGATAGGGTGGCTGGCTGATGGCCATTGAGGAGGGTATGTGCTATGGTGAGTGCTGTGGAATGTGTAAGCCTGATAATTCACAGACCTATACCCCTGGGGCAAATAATATATTACATGTTAATAAAAAAAAGAATCCATGAAACAGTCATAATACAACTTGGTATATGGCAAATAGAGTAGAACCTTAGATGTTTTACAGCTGATACTCTCTCTCCCTTGTTTATGTAAGACTGAAAAATCAAGGCATATAGATTTTTGTTTCTTCTCTTTCTATTTCACTTCTGGGTTTTCATATTAGATTTCTAACTATTCTGTCTGTAGTATATAATAGTTCCACAGATGTTCACTGAACTATCTTCCAACAGACACTCTCCTAGAAATGTAAGGATAAATAAAAAAATGTGATTATTGACCCCAGACTGCTTCCAGTGAGTAAAAGAGACAGTACAAAGACACATTTATGATTATAAACAGTATTTTTCATAGAATATATGAATATATGTTATGACATTCGAATATATGACATTTGAATATATATCAAATATATGTTATCACAGTAATATTCAAAAGGTTCTCTGTGAGCACAGAGGTGCCTTTAATCTCAGGCTGTCATGAGAGCTCAGGACAGTGTTGTGGAAGGAGTGGTCAGTTTTGAAGGAGATTGAATTTGACATATGAATACAGGTGAAAAGCCCGTTTCTGACATAAAGCAATTAAGCAAATGCAGGGAAATACAAAACAGCAAAATATATAATGAAGGAACTAAAAACAGAGCAGTGTTACTAGGTTGTGAAGCTCATTGGGTAGAGCAGTAGGACACTGAAGCTGGAGCTTGCTTAATATGTCATGTTAAAGAATTCAGTTTTATCCTTGATGCTTGCTTGATGCTTGCCTGATGCTTGCCTCCAGATAGTTTAGATTATACATCTATCCATTTTGGTAAACCTTTTTTGAATAGTCCCTTCTAATATATCTCTACATACATATTTATGAGTTTCATACATTTTTGTCTCTGTATATGAGACATTAGTAATTTATTTTATAGGATAAAATAGAAATATGTGAAGTTTTTAATATTTTCTTCTACATTCCCAATTGATTGTTTTTCTCACTCCCCTTAAAGATATGTAGATTATTGATAGACCTTAAAGGGAGAGTAAAGTGATCACATTTGCCTTTTCCATCACTCATTCTGTCCAGAGTATGGAGGCTGGAACTTCAGATTTAACAGATTGATAAAGGGAGGCTGACAACCACTGTGCTGCATTGGACCAAACAAGAGAAGGTGAGATTCTGACTCTGAGAGCAGTCATGAGGATGAGGAGGAGATCTGAGAAATATTTAGGAGGTAGAATTGGCAAGACCTGCCTATTGAATGGGACTGGGGAGGCTCTGTGAGAGGGCAGAATTAAATGTGTGCAAATTTTGAATCAGTGACCAGGAGAATAGTAGCGATGTTTAATGAGACAGAGAATTTCATGGATAAAGCAGATTTGGGGGCTAAGAAATTGAGCACATCCTTTTATAGATTCATTTCCTTTCCATTGTTTCCCCATAATCTTAAAAAATTCATTGCTTTTCTACTAACTATCCTATATAAGTCCCCCCCCCCCAACACACACACCCAAATCTCCACATTTTGGTCCAACCTGTGTTCCGTGGTAAATATAACATCTTTCTCCTGAAGTACAAGAATCTCTTTTCCAAGTACCTTCTTTATTATTTATAATATCTCTTTTATTCTAATTTCACAAGTGTCCTCTTTTCCCTAATATATTAGTTTTGAGTCAGAACAAGCTCTGTTACTTTTATTTTTTTAAAGATTTTATTTATTTATTTGACAGATAGAAAGATCACAAGTAGGCAGAGAGGCAAAGAGAGGCGGGGGGTGGGGAACAAGCTCCCTGCTGAGCAGAGAATCCAATGTCAGGCTCGATCCCAGGACCCTGAGATCATGACCTGAGCTGAAGGCATAGGCTTAACCCACTGAGCCACCCAGGTGCTCCAAGCTCTGTTGCTCTTTAAGAACAAATGACCTCATAGTTTCAGTGGCTTATTATAAATAAAGTTTATTTCTTGCTCATGTAATTTTATTTTACTTAATGTACTTTTATCCCAATGTACATTTTAATTTGGGACCCAGACCAAAACAGCCATTCAAGTACAAGTGGTTTAATTTATAGGAGATTCCAAGAAAATAAGGAGGTTAGACAGGGAAGGAAATAAAAGCTTTTGAAATCTTTCATTTTGAAGCAAGTGACCACCATGGACAACTGGAATTTAATCTTCCTGTGGAACTATAGGAGCAAGAGAAAACATGCCCCTGAGAAATCATACCCAAGAGTCAAGGAAAATGTAACATTTACATACCAATTTCCATAAGCCATTGGTTTAAGCCAGCACTCATGTTCATTCAGCATTTTATGTCTAGAGTGAAGTTGGCCAGGATGGCTTGAGAGTCCTAGAAAGCCTTCAAGCAAAAAAAATGCACGTGCTGTCCTTTGCAAGTCAGAGAGGTGTGCACTGGTGTGGTAAGAATGGTAAGAACAAAGGAATATGGAGAGAAACATGCTAAATCTATAAAAAATGAAGGAAAAACAAATAGTAAAGAACAGTGTTGAGATAATTTAATAATTTAATTTTACCACTATTTATTTCAAAATTTAGCTAACTCCTTCTATCATTTATTTGTGGTAGCTGATGTAGAAATTTTACCACATGCATTAATTCCCCCCCATGCTCTATATTTTATTCTCATGACTTATTTATTCCATAACTGGAAGCCTGTACCTCTTACTCCCCTTCACCCATTTTCCTGAACCCCCACATCCCTCCCCTCTGGCATCCATCAGTTTTTTCTCTGATTATAGGTCTGATTTTGATTTTTGTTTGTTTGTTTGTTTTTGTTTTGTTTTTTAGATTCCACATATAAGTGAAATCATATGACATTTATTATCCTGTCTAATTTATTTCATGGAGCATAATACCCTCTGGGTTCATCCATGTTGTTGCAAATGGCATGATCTCATTCTTTTTCATAGCTGCATAGTGTTTGTGTATGTGTAAATACACCACGTCTTCCTTATCCATTCATCTATTAATGGGCACTTAGTTTGCTTCTGTTTCTTGGCTATTGTAAATACAATAGTAAGCACAGAGGTACATATATCTTTTTGAATTAGTGTTTTCATTTTCTTTGGGTAAATACCCAATAGCAAAATTACTGGATCATATAGTAGTTCTGGTTTTTTTTTTAATTTTTTGAGGAAACTCCATACTGTTTTCCATAATGACTGCATCAGTTTACATTCCCACCAACAGTGCATTAGGGTTCCTTTTTCTCCACATCCTTACTAACTCTTGTTATTTCTTATCTCTTTCGTTTTAGCTATTTGGACAGGTGTAAGGTGATATCTCATTGTAGGTTTGACTTGCATTGTCCTGATGATTGGTGACATTGAGCAGCTTTTCATGTGTCTGTTGGCCTGTTCATATGTCTATATGTCTTCTTTGAAGAAATGTCTATTCAAGTCCCCTGTCCATTTTTTATTTGGATTATTTGTTATTTTTGGTGTTAAGTTGTGTAAGTTCTTTATAAATTTTGGATATTAACCTGTTATCGGAGATATCATTTCAGCATGCATTAATTTGAATCGTGTATTTGTGCTAAAACACAACCTGTTTTTTATGTCTCCTTGCTACTCCCTTTTATATCCTATTTCTCTGTGAAATCTGACTTACTTGTCAAGACATATTTCAGATGATACCTCTTTTATAAAGACTTCCCTAAACTCCAGTCTGGATTAGTCACTCCTTACTGGATGCTAGAATTTTACTTATACTTTTATTTTGTCATGCCATCATGTTATATTATAATTCTTAACTTGTTTTTTTAAAAACTGTGAACATCCTCAAAATACAAATTCTATTTTACTTATTTTTACCTATCCTGCAATTGTCACTCAAAAAAGGTTTGCATACATAATAAGCAAAGACATAAATAGACACAACTCTGATTTCCTTACAGTTAAGAAAGTTAGTCTTGCTAAAGCAATAATAAATGCCTCACATTTTTCAGTTGACTTGCGAAAAATTTTTAATAACTGTTTTTATAAACATAGAGCATTCTTACATATGCTAAGGAATTTATACATTTTGATGTATAGTTACACATAAAATCATTTATATTTTATCAAATGACCATTATTTTCAAATAAGCCCTTAAGAGAAAATTAATATTTGAATCTCTAATAAATATTATAGTGTTCTTGGGTAGAGATTACTAATGAAATTAAGTTCAAAGGTATTGCTTGTTACTCTAAAAACTAAGAAGATCTAATAAAAGTGTAAGGAGTAGCTCATAACTTAAGAGTACCCACTTCAAATTGTAGACAAGAGTTAACTAATTTCTTATTACAAATTTTTATATCAATAGCAATATGATAAAATGAGAAATTTGGAATATTTGTGAATAAGGTATAAATGAGCAGTTTTAGTTTGGTATGTGTAGTCTGTTAAAACTTTGGTTCTGCACAATATATTTGGTGATAAAATTCTTTTACATTCTATATAATTTAGAAAGCAAATTCAATATATATTCAACAGTATTTTCCTTTGAGACAATTTGTAATGGGAGAAATTCCACTGGCAAGTCTCACGCAACATTAAGTCACAGGGAACATTCTAAAAAGTTACAGTTTTTTAAGCCGCCATTGGGACTACGTTGTCATAATTAAACTTCTTAGGCAGTTTTGCCAACATCTAAAACCACCTTCGGTGTTCCTTTTCATAGTAGCATTTGTCATCTTTAAAAAGGTATTTCACCCTTTCTTTTCTATGATACAGTTGGTCAACGTTCATGGTCAAAATAGATTATTCCCAGAATTACTGCAAGTGGTCTTTGGGCAGCAGCAGAGTCATCCTGGTCGACTTGTTGATTTATTGTATATATAGCTCTACCTATCTTGAAGCAGAACTGCATGTGCTGGGTTCAATTTTGATGAATGAGGTGTGGTGCACAGATGGAGAAAAGGTGAGTATCTCCCAGAGCCAGACCTTCGAAGTTTATAAATTATTTATAGAATACTTCAGTGTGCTGCAGCAGTGGTCAGGGCTGGTTTCTAATATGGTCACAAGAGCTCTTTAATCACCTTTCCCCTCAACAGAAAAAGATTGGCATTTAACAGAGAACTATAAGCCAAGAATAGGATACTGTATGACTATAAGGGTAAATCTCCATTTAGAACAGGAGTCACTTATCATTTATAGACCTTGAGAGTTGACGGCCAATTTTATGCACCTACAGATTAAGAACAATGACATCTTAAATTTATCTAGTATTTTCTCCATAATATCCTGAATATAGTTTTAATCTATTACCAGCCCTTTATAGATCTTTATAACAACAAGTAGAAAATGGGCACATGTTATCTCTATGTTCCACATCAGAAAACCATCACCTTGTTCTTGGGTCAAAAATATGTAAGTTTAAAAATTTTAGTGCCCGGCCAGCAGTCAGAATTTACCAATACTGCCTTAAAATTTAAAAAATACAGTGAGGTGTTATACCATTGGCTAAGAAACTGAGACTTAAAAGACTCTAGTATCTAGAAGTCTTCTGATCCAAAAATCTGCCAATAGATGAAAATAACCAAATTATTATTTATATTCTCTAATATTTACAAACTTAATTTCCTTATAAAATAAGTTAAATTATCAGTGTGATCATGCCATAGCTGTTACAGTATTTAGGGTTTCCAGCAGCATGTTCAGGAAACAAATCATCATTTGCTGATAGAAACCTGATTCAACTACTAGAACTGTAGTTAGCAGAGTCCAATTACAGGCAAACTTTGTGTTCCTTGTTTAGACTCTACATTAAAAGGTACATTTGAGGGGTGCCTGGGTGGCTCAGTGGGTTAAAGCCTCTGCCTTCGGCTCAGGTCATGATCCCAGGGTCCTGGGATCGAGCCCCACATCCGGCTCTCTGCTCAGCGGGGAGACTGCTTCCCCCTCTCTCTCTGCCTGCCTCTCTGCCTACTTCTGTCAAATAAGTAAATAAAATCTTAAAAAAAAAAAAAAGGTTCATTTGAGTGAAAGCTTAGGTAAAAATCTAAACAGTATACATAGAGTTTATTGCTCTACAGTTCCAACAACCGTTCAGGAGAGGTTTTATTAGCTGTCAATCTCTGCCCAAGGGGAAGTTAGAAATTTTCTCCTAAAATACCCATAAGGAGTAGGCATTCTCAGGAGTCAACAGAACATAATCAGTTTTGGACTTACTAGTAAGTTGTGGTCGGGGAGAGGGAGTGAAGTGTTCAGATTGTCTCCTTGGGGATCTTTCTTTGAAGTTCAAGGTCTGATGCAGTAAAGGGGGCCTGAGGCTGCTTCCTCCAGAGAAATCCCGCAACTCTAAGTCCCAGAAAGTGTCAAGGCTCCTGGGCTCTGTGGGCACATGCAGCCTGTGGTGATTTGGGGGGAAAAAAGGTAATAATTATATCAGCTTCTGAAGGGCTAGAATCTTGTCTGTTTGGCACATGTATAGGACACTGTCCTGACATTTCTGTGACTCTGAGTAAAAATATTTGTTGAATGAATAAATAAATGAGAGCTATTTACATATTTCCACTTTTCAAATATGCCCATATGTTAAAGACTAGCTGATTTTCCCAATGATTTTATTGAACTCACTAATAATTTAGTATTCCAAGCTTTAAGAACACATATTTGTAATATTACATACATTTTTAGAGATTTTACTTTTATTTATGTGGGAGAGAAAGTGTGAAAGACAAAGAGATCACAAGCCAGCTGGGGAGTAGAGGAAGAAGCAGACTTGCTGATCTGGGAGCCCCATGAAGGACTTGATCCCAGGACTCTGGGATCATGACCTGAGCCAAAGGCAGATACTTAACAGACTGAGCCACCCAGGTGCCATAATATTACATACTTTTAAAACAGGGATTTATAAAGTACTTTTTCCTTTTGTTTTGTACTCTTCATTTTTTATTTAAAAATTCAGTCCATAAACATTTGAAGTTTTTCTGTAATTGGCCCATTTGCCTAAATATTCATTTACCACTAGCCTACCACAGTGATTCCCAACTGGGGGTAATTTTGCCACAGAGTTTTGCACAGACGTTTAGCTACGTCTGGACACGTTTTTCGTTGTCCCACTTGGAGAGAGAGTACTTTGAGCATCTGGTGAGTGGAGGCCAGGGTCCGGCCCCACAACTATACCCTTCAGTGCAGAGGATGGCCCCACCATAGTCATTCAGCACAAAATGTCAGTAGCACCTGGGTCTGGCAAACTAGGATATGGAAGTGAAGTGGAAGTATGTTCATTTCCTAGGGCTGTTGTAACAAGTTACCGCAAACTGGGTGGCTGAAAACAACAGAATTGATTTACTCACCGTTCTGAATCAAGGTGTGCGCACGGCTGCCCTCCTTCTAGGACACAATCCTCCCTTGCCTCTCCCAGCTTCTGGCTCAACGTGTTTCTTGGCTTCCTTGGCTTGTGACTGAATTCATCCTAGGTTCTGATTTCTGTATTTGATGTTTTGGTGGCTGGGGCTTTGCTGATGTGGAATAGGGTCATTTGCACACAACCTTGAATCACAGATTCCTTCAGACTATGTGGAGCAGACCTGACCTCTACCCTCTCAGGAACAGCCTCCTGTTGAAGATGCTCATGCAAAACTTCTCTTGGCTTCTTGAATGAAGTTAGGTAGCTATGTGGGCTACTGCAGATTTCTCTGTCTTTGATTATCTTTCACTAACTTCTTCCTTTAAGCGCTTATTCATTTTCTCAATGCTGGATTTTCTGAATAAGAAAGTTAGAAGTCTTACTTAATGATTTCATTAAGTGTCCCCTCAAAGAAGCAGTCTTTGAATGTACTAAATTAATGCTATCATTTTATCTCAGTTATTAAGCTTATTTTAATTTTTCTTCTATTTTCCTTACATTCCTCTATATTTTGATATTTTAAACATTTGTTTCTTGTTTTTGTTAGTCCAATTAAATAAGGCTGTGATATTTCTTGAGTGCAAATTTGCCTATATCTTAGTCTTTTTTTATGCAGTTAATATTATATTTTTTAAAGCTATTTAACTTTTTTCTCTTTGACTCTTAGTGAGAAAAGAAAGCTTTTCAAAAAAGATGTATGTTTTATATATTGGAGTTTTATTATTTTTAATATCCATGCATTTTAATTAGGGAATATTGTTTGTATTTTTTTTTTAATTCTTTAGAAGTCATTGAAATTCTTGTGGTCTGAAAAATGGCCTCTCTCTCTCTTTTTAATGATCTGTGGATTCTTGTAGACATCCTGTATTTTTAAGGTGCCAAAGTTTGGCATCTGTCAATTAGAGAGGACTAATTATGGTTATTTAGGTTTTCATAGCATATTTTTTGCTTTCTTTGGCAGTCAGTCTGATAAAGGTGATTTAATTTCTTCTACCACTAGCATGATTTTGTGTCTTGTACACTACATACTTTTTGTTTTAAGAATGTTGGTGCTATGTTATTTAATCTCTAGAATTCATAGTTGGTACACTTTGTGAATTGCGTACTTTTTTCCCCCTCTTATTTTCTTTTATGTTTTTTGGCAGTTACTAAAGATAAGAATCAGTGATCCCTGACAAATTACTCACCTTTCTTATTAGTCATATCATTGCTATATTGATAACTATAAATGTTACAGTGCTTATATGCTTCTCCAGTCACATTTCTCACATACAACTTCTTCCCCAGTCAGATTGAATGCTCACTGCCAGGCTCTTGGCAGCAAATTCAAATGTGATATCAATCTGTGGTTCACTGCTGCTTGTCTTGTACTAGATTTTTTTTTTTTTTTAAGGATTTTATTTATTTGGCAGAGAGAGGTCACAAGTAGACGGAGAGGCAGGCAGAGAGAGAGGGGGAAGCAGGCCCCCTGCCGAGCAGAGAGCCCGATGCGGGGCTCAATTCCAGGACTCTGAGATCATGACCTGAGCCGAAGGCAGAGGCTTAACCCACTGAGCCACCCAGGCGCCCCTAGATTTTTTAAGTAGTTCCCCTGGAAACAATGTTCTCTCATATTTAAGCATTCAAAATATACTTAAATAAAACTGTGGTTTAGTCAAAATTATCCCTGGGTTGCACCTTCTTGTATATGAATTTTGTGGGTCTCGCTTCTCCTGGTGTTGAATACCGCTACACCCCTGCTTCTGTGAGGACAGATTCAAGTTGGCAGTCAGACTCACCAGACACAAATAGGTTTTAATGTGATACTACACTTACCTAGTTTTATAGAAAAATACAGGACAGGGGACACAGCTGGTACAGAAACTTTATCTCTGGCAAATGCAGAAGTGCCTTTTGCCTTCTCCTCTAAATGGGGCATGTGTGGTCAGCACAAACAAATGTCAGAGTTCTTAGGGGCATCTTGATACTGAGGAACTAGTGCCTTGATTTCCCATCGATATTTTAAATTTTTCTAGACACAGAAGCACAAGCTGCCAGTCAGTTAACAGATCCCTTGTTCCTGGGGCAAAAGGAACATGGGAGATGAGGAAGACATTCCACATTTATTTTAAATACATAATTTCCAAGTGTGCCTGGTAAGTTCTTGCTGTTTAAGAAATGATCCCAAATGTAGCAGGTTAAAACAAAAATAACATAGTAACTCAGGATTTTGCTTGAATGGTTCAATGGTCTGGGCTGGGTGGTGTAACTAATCTTGGCCAGGTTTGCTCATGGGTCTGTGATCAGCTGGCGCTTTGGTGGAGTACTGGCTGGTTCCCGATAAGCTACCCACACCTCTGGCAGTTGGCTCCCTCCAGGCTCAGGGATGGTAATGACAGGGCATGAATCTCATCACCCAGCAACCAGGAGAGACCTTACTGCCATGATGGCTCAGAGTTCGAATTACAAAGGACAAGTGCACTGAACAAGCATTCTTCTGCTTGTGTCATATTGGCTAACACCCTATTGGCCAAAGCAAGTCACATGGCTGAGGGCAGAGTCAGAATGGGAGGACACCTCAGAATTATCACAGCAAGGAAACAGCACTGCGACAAGACAGACTCAGAGGTCCCTCCCAGAAGGGACATTCTACAACTGCTACAGAGACACTGAAGTCGGCTTGATTCTCATCCTACCCACTAGCCCCACAGAATGAAGGACTTCATTTTCTTGCCTAGCTACCGAAAGGATTCCTTCCTTAAAGGTTTACTGATTTTACTAGGATATGTCTTAATGCGGATCATTCCTGGTTTACTTTTCTTGGGGTATGGTGTTCACTTTTAGTATTTTATGCAGGTCTTTCATTCCAAGACAGTTTTCAGTCACTGTAACTTTAAAAATGTATTTTGTTCCCTGACTCCTTTTTACTCCTTCAAATGAGATTTATTTAGGCTGAATCTCTTTTCCCCCTGATTCTCACTTATTTTCTCTCTAATCTTTTAATTGTTTATTTATTTATTCGTTTATTTAATTTTTACTTCTCTTTTTCTGTTTTTATGCCCCTTACCATATGGTACACAGTATTTTTTTTTTCCTTAAGCTACTTCCAATCTTGCCATCATTTGTGAGATTTTTTAGTTTTTCTTCCATTTTTCTCTTGAGTTAGCTTTTCAGATTTCATCATCTACATGCTCACTTTTTTTTGAGCTTATATATTCTATTCTTTTGTCTTTTTTTGGGGGGGGGCTCAGTGAGGTGATTGATTCATTATGTGGTCTTTTTTTGTTAGTGTTTTAGCCAATGGCAAAATATGTGGTTACAGTTTTCAGCTGCATTTCAATGGCTATACGTATTATTTTTTTCCTGGTGAACTTTGTTTTTTAAGTTTTTATTTATGTATTTGAGAGAGATAGCAAAGAGAGCACAGGACTGCGAGAGCAAGAGCAAGGGGAAGGGCAGAGGGAGAGGGGTGGAGGGAGAGGGAGAAGCAGATTTCCCACTGAGCAGGGAGCCTGATGTGGGACTCAATCCCAGGACCCTGGGATGATGACCTGAGCAGAAGACAGAGGCTTAAAGGATTGAGCTACCAGGTACCCCCCGGTGAACTTTCTTTACTTGTTTTTTCTTCTACTGTTCATCTGTTAGGGGTGAGAGTTTGCAGAGTGTGAGGGAGGTCTCATTTCCTTGGATTCCCCATGAGAAGATTTACATGGGGATCCGCACTCAGAATAAAGATAGCTGGAAGGAAACTAGCAAGCGCAAAGCAGTTTATTAAAGCGAAAGTATATTCTCAAGGTGGAGAGCCAGTGGGTTCCAGAGGTGAAACTGGCAGGGCCCTATGTTGTTTTGGGGTTGAATAATATTATTGGGTCTCTCCAGACTGGGGGAGGGTATGACATACTACTGGCGGTCTCCAGTGGAGGTTGTTGTCAGTCATTTGGGAGACTCCCCCACAGGTTGGGAGGGGGATGTTTTGATTCTACAGGGTTTGTTCGAGAACCTTCAGTATCAGGGTTTCTCCATCTGGAGGGTCTCTTCTTGCAATGCAAATGCATTATAATGAGTCTAAGGGTTACCCTGCAGTAGAGGTGGAAGACGAGAGTGCATGTTCTGTACCTGTAGCTCTTTGGTCTGTCAGCCCCAAGGTCTTGGAAGCCGTAGGGTCAGGATGTTGGGCCCCCAGGCTTATAATGTGTAGGCTTATTTACCACTGGCCTTGCCTCCAGCCCATGTCTCCATCATGCCCTTTCAAGGGCTTGGGATTCTGCCTTGGAGGTCCTTCTACTGCTCATGTCTAGCTTCTACCTAACACATCTGTTTTACATTTTTAAAAAATAAATCATTTATAATTAGTTCTGATTACTCATTTTGGAATATGTTCCATTTTTCCTGGATCAGCTCTTTATCGTAAGTGGAAGAAGGCATTTTACAGGAAAATTAGAGCCATGATTTATTTTAATTTTAGTTTTATTTTTTAATTAATTTTTCACGTTCTATTTATTTTTTATTGAGATATAATTGACGTATAACACTGTGTAAGTTTAAGGTAGGTTGGAGGCATGATTAAGGATGTAAGACCAGCAGAGCTGTGTCTGATTTGAGACAGCTGTTCCTCTCCTCCAGCTCTGAAGCCTGGCTGCCGTGTATCTGGTCACAGGCCAGTCTCTTTGTCCTCTTTCTCCCTCAGGGATACTCTGCTTCCTCCTAAGTATTATATATGTATCTGTGATTCCATGTTTAATGCTATCTTTGCTTTTAGAATTTTACCCAGGACAGGGAAGATTGGTAGCTGGTCCATGGCTGCCCTTCTACTGTTGCAAGCAAGGAATTCATGTTTTGCCTCTAGGATAGACCCCTCACAATGGAAAGCTATTCTTTGCTGGAATTTCTGGTGCCTGTGGCCTGAATGTCAGCTCTCTGCTTCTGTCCACAAGGAGCCAGTTCAATTTGCACTGTGCTTACCGCCCTAGCTTCTATTTTGTGTTTTGGTTTTTCACCACACTTTTGTTTTTTAATAAAATGGACTTTTCCTCTATTTTTAAGTCTGTGGGTTATTTTGGGGGAAATGTTATGTTTATATCATCTTCAGAGTACAAATACACTACCCTTTTTCTTTTTTCTTCCTATTTTCCAGGAGATTTCTCAACTTCCTCCAGTCCTTTTTTCCCAAAGGTATCCAGGGATGTTGTCAGAATTGTATTTTTCAAGAGCCCTTCCTCATTCTCTGATTGCTCTTTTTGATCCTTTTCATTATGTGCCTGTGTCCATGTATGTGTATGTATGACATAGGATATACATATAGAAGGGTGCACAAAATTTAAATGTACAGCTTTATAAATGGTAATAAAGCCGAGACTAACAACAGCACAAGTGAAAAAATGAAGTACTGCCATACTTTCACAGTCCCCAAGTGTCTTTCCCAATCACAACATTCTCTTCCACTCCCCACCAACATACTCAATAGGCAAGTACTTTTCTGCCCTTAGTGTAATCATTTCTCAATTTTGTTTCTAATTTTACCACCTGTATGCATTACCTAATGATTTACCTCCTTTGTATCTTTTTCTTGTTGTGATTTTGTATCTTTAAAGATATTAGAAACAGGTATTTATTTATTTATTTATTTAAAGATTTTATTTATTTATTTGACGGAGACACAGCGAGAGAGGGAACACAAGCAGGGGGAGTTGGGAAAGGGACAAGCAGGCTTCCCACTGAGCAGGGCTCGATCCCAGGACCTGGAATCATGACCTGAGCCAAAGGCAGATGCTTAACGACTGAGCCACCCAGGCATCCCTAGAGACAGGTTTTTAAAAAATAACTTCTTTTTTTCTGTAGCATCTCTTTTTCTACTGGGTTTCTATTATCTATTTGGCTGATTTTATTCCTATCATATTACAGATTTGTCTAACATGCCAAGTGATCCTTGCCTTTTCATTCATAAATAAGTGTTATGCACAAGAAAATGATTGGAAGTTCAATTTATGAATGGGCTTGTTGGCAAGTGGATTCCTTAGTGAAATGATCCTTTTTTTTTTTTTTTTTTTTGAAATGATCCTTTTTTGTTGGGCATCATTGAACTCTAATGTCTGGAGTAGAACCTCTTCCCTGGGGGTTATGTCTGACTAAAGCTTTCTTTCTTTTTTTTTTTTTTTCTTTAATATTTTATTTATTTATTTGACAGACAGAGATCACAAGTTGGCAGAGAGGCAGGCAGAGATAGGAGGAAGCAGGCTCCCCACTGAGCAGAGAGCCCGACTCAGGGCTCGATCCCAGGACTCTGGGACCATGACCTGAGCCGAAGGCAGAGGCTCCAACCCACTGAGCCACCCAGGCAACCCTGACTAAAGCTTTCTGAGAGCAGAGCAGGAAGGGGCTTAAGTTCTGTTATTAAACGGAACTTTAAATTCCGTTTAAATTTCTCAATTTTAGCCTCATATCTCACCCAGTCCACCAAGGTCCCTTGTGTTCTGAGGGGGTCTCCTCTGTTCTGTTTCTTCAGAGGTGGAAACCTAGTACTCTTGCCTGGAGACCTGAGTATATGACTTCTTTGCATATAGACTTTCAACCAATCCCTAATTTTTAGCTTCATTTCTTCTGATCTACCAAGTGACTCCAAGTTACTTTCTGATTCTATGGGTGAATCATATTTCTTCTCTTCCAGCACTTAAATTGCAGTTTTATTTCACTAAATCAATTACCACTTGTCTGTTAAATCCCTAAAAAAAAAATTCAATTTCTTATCTCCTATTGCCACTTCTCCATTCTTTTTGTGCTTGTGGGTTTATACATATTTAATTTCCTTGCTCTCCTTTTAGTTGATTTTCTTGAGGGAGAACAGATAACAAATGTACTCAAACTACCAAATTAACCAGAATTTTGAGCAAGGACAGTTCAAAGAAAATTTCATATGAGATTTTCCCTTTTTCTTTCATTCTTTTTCTAGAAGCTCTTTCCTATTTTCTTCCTTATAATTGTGTGTATGTGTGTATGCACCAAGATGACATATTAAAAATTATCCAGTTTCAGAGTAGTAATATTGACCAATTATTTTAGTAGTCAAACCAAATGTTAACATTAAGTGCAAGTTTCAAGGGTTGAACCATTTTTTAAATGAATCAATATGGAACTAACATTTATATTTCCATTGGTAGATGTGATATTTTGCAGATGATATATTGTGGAACAGACATCTTCAAAGGAAAACAAAAATGTTACAAGCTTGAAGTTCAGTTACTTTACATACTTTTCTCCTAATCTAATAAACTCAATAAGTTGCTATCTCTAGGTTTTTGAGACTTACCCACTACTAGTTTGTCCTTTCCTCTTAAAGCATTTGTTTCACTGCCTCATTTTATTGCTTTGACTAATGAAATCTAATTTTAAAACCACAGTTTCCTCAGGTGTTAGCCACCAGTATTATCCTCCCCACTGTCATCTTCATTCTGTCTGTTCAGCTTCTCTTTTTGAGGACATCCCCAATTAAGGTTATTAACTTCACCTCATGCTTTCCTTTGCCTTTCATTTGTACTCATTTCGTCTGGCTTGGGTAATTCCAAAGTAAATCGTTTTGGTCACAATATCAACTCCCTGCTGAAAGTGCCTTCAATCTGCTTTTTGCAGTGAGCAGTCCATCCCGGGAGGCATTTTGGAATCTTTCTAAGTTGGAAGACACCTACTTCTGCTATGTCAGAACACCCCTGCAACCCTTGATCTGAACTTCAGTGAGGCCAGAAAAAGAGTGGTTTTCTCTTCTTTAATTGTCCTGATGTCTCCTAATTATTCTAAAGGTGAAAGGGAATGGTAGGTCTTAAAGTGCAGAAATAATTTTTCTCTGGTTTGATTTTAAAATATTAGTTCCAGGTGCTTTAGGACCATTTAGCTGGAAATATTGCTTCTAATTAGAGTGTATTTCCCCCACCAGAATCAGCCCCTCTTAGAGAATTTCTTGGGAGATGTTATGTTGTAGAAAGAGCATATTTTTTGAAATCAGATTGTTGTAAGATTACACACGGTCCCACATCTCACCAGCTGTATAATCTTGATAAAGTAGGAAGCTCTCCTTCTTTATCTTTAGGAAATGGATCTTATCTCCAAACATAGTTGAAAGGATTAAATGAGACCATATACTTAATGTCCCTGATATATAAGAAGCACTTCATATAGTGTGACCATTTTATCATTTTTGTACATGTTAAAGTTTTCCAGGATATTTTGGGATTACATGCTCTGTATTTCAGTACTGCTTTCACACATGTAGTCTGATAACACTTCTCTAGGACACTGAAAAAAGACTCCAGGACTTCCCAAGCCTTTAGCTATTTTTCAGCTGTTCTGGCTGTTAAAAAAAAGTTTATATTTTCAAACAGAATTAGCTCATTTATTTTTCCAGTTTATTCTCCATATCTGAAGGGAGAACCCATAAATCTCTCATCTATAGCTCCAAATAACCACATGATACATCATTATGTCTAGCAAGGCAAGGAGGGGACTAGAGACTTGGCAGAAACCAAGGTTTCATGTTTTCCTATGTTCCCAGACATTAATCCTCATATTTTTTAATTGAAGTATAATTAACATGCAGTGTTAGTTTCATGTGTACAATATGATTCAACAATTCTATACATTACCCAGGCTCATTGAAATAAATACACTCTTGATGTCCTTTATTTACTTCCCCATTGCTCTATCTATCTCCCATCCTACAATCACCTGTTCTCTGTTTTTAAACGTCTGGGTTTTGTTTTTGTTGTTGTTGATGGTGATCTTTTTTTTTTCTTTATTTGTTTTGTAGTGAAATTGTATGGTATTTGTGTTTCTCTTACTTCACTTAGCATTTTACCCTCTAGGTGCATCCAACTTGCTGAAAATGGCAAGATCTCCATTTTTATGGCTAAATAATATTCCATTGTATATATCTTTGGTATATACATAGAATTTTAATCATATATCTATGAATGGACACTTGTGTTACTGCTGTATCTTGGCTACTATAAATAATGCTGTAAATACATAGGGGTTCAGATATCTTTTCAGATTAGTGTTTTTGCTTTATTTGGTTAAATATCCAGTAGTGGAATTACTGTATCAAGTGATAATTCTATTTTAAATCTTTTGAGAACCCTCCATACTGCTTTACACAGTGGTTGCTCTAGTCTGCATTCCCACTAACAGTGTACAAGGGTTCCCCTATCTTCACATCCTTATCAACACTTGTTATTTCTTGTCTTTTTTATTTTAACCATTCCTTTTTTGTTGTTGTTGTTAAAATTTTTATTTATTTATTTGACAGAGAGAGACATAGCAAGAGAGGGAACATAAACAGGGGGAGTGGGAGAGGGAGAAGCAGTCTTCCCGCTGAACAGGGAGCCCAATGTGGGGCTATATCCCAGGACCCTGGGATCATGATCTGAGCTAAAGGCAGAGGCTTAACAACTGAGCCACACAGGCACCCCGATTTTAGCAATTCTCACTCATATGAGGTGCTATCTTGTTGTTTTAACTTGCAGTTCCCTGATGATTAGTGATGTTGAGCATTTATTCATGTGTCTGTTGGCCATCTGTATGTTTTCTTTGAGAAAGTGCTTATTCAGGTTCTCTGCCCATTGTTAATATATTATTTTTTTAAATTGAGGTGCATAATTTCTTCATATATTTTGGATATTAACGCTTATTTGATATATTATTTGCAAATGTCTTCTCCCATTCAGTAGCTTACCTTGTCATGTAGCTGATGGTTTCCTTTGGTGTGCATAAGCTTTTTATTTCAGTGTAGTCCTAATAGTTTAATTTTGCTTTCATTTCTCTTGTCTGAGGAGACATATCTAGAAAAATGTTACTATGACCCACATCAAAGAAATAACTGCATATGTTTTCTTCTAGGAGTTATATGGTTTCAGGTCTCACATTTAGGTCTTTAATGTGTATTGAGCTTATTTTTATGTGTGATGTAAGAAAGTGGGCTAATTTCATTTCTTTGCTTTGCCAGTTCAGTTTTCCTAGCACCATTAGTTGGAAAATGCCTTTTCCCCATTGTATAGTCTTACCTCCTTTGTTGATGATTAATTGACATATAAGTATGGCTTATTTGGGGGCTCCCTATTCTGTTCCATTGATCAATATGTCTGTTTTTGTACCAGTACCATACTGTTTGTTTTTTGTTTTTTGTTTTTTTTAAGATTTTATTTTTTATTTGACAGAGAGAGTGATCACAAGTAGGCAGAGAGGCAGGCGGAGAGAGAGAGGAAGCAGGCTACCTGCTGAGCAGAGAGCCCGATGTGGGGCTCGATCCCAGGACCCTGAGATCATGACCTGAGCCGAAGGCAGAGGCTCAACCCACTGAGCCACCCAGGCGCCCCACCATACTGTTTTGATTAGCACAATTTTGTGATTTATCTTGAAATCTGGAACTGTGATAACTTTAGCTTTGTTCTTCTTTTTCAAGGTTCCTTTAACTGGTCTTTTATCATTTCATACAAATTTTAGGATTTTTATTTCTAGTTCTGTGAAAAATGTTGGTATTTCAATGAGTAAGATGCAAGATCTGTTGATTGCTTTGGGCAGTATGGGCATTTTACAAATATTGGTTCTTTCAGTCCATGAGCATGGGATATCATTCCACTTGTTACTATCATCTTCAGTTTCTTTCATCAAGGTTTCACAGTTTTCAGAGTACAGGTCTTTCACCTCCTTGGTTAAGTTTATTCCTAAGTATTGTAGTATTTTTGGTGTAGTTGTAAATGAGATTGTTTTCTTAATTTCTCTTTGTTCTAATTTATTACTAGTATATAGAAATAGAATGGATTTTTTTCTTTTTTTTTTATTATTTATTTGACAGAGATCACAAGTAGGCAGAGAGGCAGGTGGGGGATGGGGGAAGCAGGCTCCCCGCTGAGCAGAGAGCCCGATATGGGGCTCAATCCCAGGACCTTGAGATCATGACCCAAACCAAAGGCAGAGGCTTTAACCCACTGAGCCACCCAGGCGCCCGTAGAATGGATTTCTTTATATTCGTTTTGCATCCTGTGACTTTACTGAATTCATTTATCAGTTTTTATAGCTTTTTGGTAACATTTTTAGGGTTTTCTATATAAAGTATCATGTCATCTGCAAATAGTGAAAGTTTTACTTCTTTCTTAGCAATTTGGATGCCTTTTCTTTCTTTCTTTTAAAGATTTTATTTATTATCTGTGAGAGAGAGCGAGAGTGTGTGCACGCACAGACAGGGGGAGCAGTCGGCAGGGGGAGAAGTAGGCTCCCCACTGAGCAAGGAGCCCAATGCAGAACTTGATCCCAGGACCCTGGGATCATGACCTGAGCCAAAGGCAGATGCTTAACCAACTAAGCCACCCAGGCATCTCTGGATGCCTTTTATTTCATTTTATTTTTCTTATCTGATTGTTGTAGGGAGGACTTGCATTACTCTGTTCAATAAAAGTGGAGAGAGTAGACATCCTTGTGTTGTTTCTGATCTCAGTTCTTTATCATTGAGTATATTAGCTGTGGGTTTTTTATACATGGTCTTTATCATGTTGAGGCATGTTCCCTTTAAATCTACTTTATTGATAGTTTTTATCATGAATGGATGACATACTTTGTCAAATGCTGTTTCTACATCTACTGAGATGATCATATTTTTTTTTGTCTTTTCTCTTGTTAATGTGATACATCAAGTTGATTGATTTGTGAATATTGAACTATCCTTGCATCCCTGGAATAAATCCCAATTGATCATGGGAATGCTTTTTAAAAATAATCCAATCAAGAAAACAGGAAGAAGACATGAACAGACAGTTCTCCAAAGAAGACATACAAATGGCCAACAGATACTTGAAAGAATGCTCAACATGATTCGGCATCAGGGAAATACAAATCAAAACTACAATGAGATACCACCTCACACCAGTCAGAATGGCTAAAATTAACCACTCAGGAAATGTTGGTAAGGATGGGAGAAAGGGGAACCCTCTTATGCTGTTGGTGGGGATGCCAGCTGGTGTAGCCACTCTGTAAAACAGTACGGAGGTTCCTCAAAAAGTTGAAAATAGAGCTACCTACGACCCAACAATTGCACTACTGAGTACCCCAAAGTTACAAATGTTGTTATCCAAAGGGATACCTTCACCCCAATGTTTTTAGCAGCAATATCCACAGTAGCCAAACTATGGAATGAACCCAGGTGTCCATCGACAGATGAATAGATAAATATGTACTATATATATACAATGGAATACTCAGCCATCAAAAAAATGAAATCTTGTCATTTGTAATGACATGGATGGAACTGGAGAGTATTATGCTAAGTGAGATGAGTCAACCATAGAAAGATAATTATCATATGTTCTCACTCCTTTTTTTTTTTTTTTTTATTTGACAGACAGAGATCACAAGCACACAAAGAGGCAGGCAGAGAGAGAAGGAGGGGAAGCAGGCTCTCCGCCGAGCAGAGAGCCCGATGTGGGGCTCGATCCCAGGACCTTGGGATCATGACCTGAGCCGAAGGCAGAGGCTTTAACCCACTGAGCCACCAGGAGCCCTGCTTTTTTTTTTTTTTTTTTTTTTTTTTTAATAGTTTTGGGATCAAGGTAATATTGGTCTTCTAGGATGAATTTGATATCTTTCCTACCACTTATATTTTTTGGAATGGTTTGAGAAGATTAGATATTATATCCTCTTTAAATGTTTGGTAGAATTCACCTGCGAAGCTATATGCTCCTGGATGTTTATATTAAGAGTTTGTTGATTACTTATTCAATTTCACTGCTAGTAATTGCTCTCTTCAAATTTTGTTCAAGTTTTGGAAGGTCATATGTTTCAAGGAATATGCCTTTTTTTAGGCTGTTCAGTTTGTTGGCATATAACATTTCATAATATTCTCTTAAAGTCCTTTGTATTTTCTGTTCAATGTTATTTCTTCTGCTTGATTCTGATCTTATTTATTTGAGTCTTTTCTTTTTGTTGAGTCTGGCTAAAGGTTTCTCAATTTTGTGGATCTTTTTCAGAGAACTAGCTCCTGGTTTCATTGATCTGTTCAGTTGTGCCCGCCCCCACCCCCCATTTCATTTATTTTTGCTCTGATCTTTATTATGCAATTTCTTCTCTTAGCTTTCTTTGGGCTATGTATTTTCTCCTTTTTCCAGCTCTTTTATGTGTTTGGTTAGGTGGTTTATTTGATATTTTCCCTCCTTCTTGAGATAGTTCTGTTTAGCTATAATTATCCCTCTTAGAACAGCTTTTGTTGCATTCCAAAGATTTTGGACTGTTGTGTTTTCATTTTCATTTGTTTCAATGTATTTTTTTATATCCTTTTTGATTTCTTAGCTGAGCCATTTATTTTTTACTGGAATTTTAATTTAGCCTCCATGTCCTTGTGTTCTTCCCTGATTTTTTTTGTGATTGATTTCTAGTTTCATACTGTTGGGGTTTGAAAAGATGCATGTTACGATTTCAGTCTTTTGAAATTTTTTGAGACTTGTTTTATGATCTAACATGTGGGAAAATATTTCCTGTATGCTTGAAAAGAACGTGTACTTTGCCGTTTTTGGATGGGATGTTCTGAATATATTGGTTAGGTCCATCTGATTCAATGTATCACTCAAAACCAGTTTCTTTATTGATTTTCCGTCTGGATGATGTATCTATTGATGTAAATTGGGTGTTACAGTCTGCTACTATTACTGTATTATTGCCAATTTCTTCCTTTATATCTGTTAATAATTGCTTTATATATTTAGGCACTCCCATGCAGATTGCATAAATATTTATAATTGTTATATACTTTTGTTGGATTGTTATCTTTATCATTTCAGAGTGTCTTTGTCTCTTGTTTTAAATTCTACTTTGTATGCTATATTTATTGCTACCCTAGCTTTCTTTTTATTTCCATTTGCATGGCAAATGTTTTTTCACCCCTTCATTTTCAGTCTTCATGTTTCTTTAGGTCGTATTTGAGACTCTTGTAGTCAGCATATACATGAGACTTGCTTTTTTATCCCTTCAGTCACCCTGTGTCTTTTCACTGGAGCATTTAGTCCATTTATATTCAAAGTAATGTGCTTATTGCATTTTGTTATCTATCCATCTATCTATCTATCTATCTATCTATCTATCTATCTATTTTTCCTTTCTATTCCTGTCTTCTCCTGCTCTCGTCCCTTGCTGTTTGATGGCTTACTTCTGTGATATGCCAGGATTTTTTCTCTAAATTTTTTGTGTATCTATTACAGATTTCTGATTTGTGGTTACTGGTAGGTTCATACATAATATATTATGCATATAGCAGTCTATATTAAGTTAATGATCCCTGAAATTTGAACCCATTCTAAAAACAGTGTTTTTACTTTCCTACCTGACAAGTTTTATGTATATGTCATACTTTATATTTTTTATTTTGTGAATACCTTGACTGATTTTTAAGGATATAATTGATTTTACTGCTTTTGTACATCCATACTGATTTTATAGTGATTAATATACCTGTTTGTTATGTGTGAATTTAACTTTCAAATGTTTCTTTTTCATAATTCTTTTCTTTCCCAAAATAATTGCTTTTAGTGGCTTCTTGTAAGGCTGGTTTAATGTTTTTTTCCTGGTCTGATGAATTCTTTATTTTTCCTTCTGTTCTGAATGACAGCCTTGATGGTAGACTATTCTTGGTTATAGGGGTTTTTGTTTTTGTTTTTGGGTTCTTGTACTTTGAATATATAATGACATTCTCTTTTGGCCTGCAAAGTTTCTGCTGTGAAATAAACTCATAGCCTTATGGCGGTTCCCTTATATGTAACCGTTTTCTCTTGCTGCTTTTAAAACTCTCTCTTTATCACTATATATTGCCTTTTTATTTTTTATTTTTATTTTTTTTTTTTTTAACTTTTTTTTTTTTTTAAGATTTTATTTATTTATTTGGCAGACAGAGATCACAAGTAGGCAGAGAGGCAGGCAGAGAGAGAGGAGGAAGCAGGCTCCCCACTGAGCAGAGAGCCCGATGCGGGGCTCGATCCCAGGACCCTGGGATCATTACCTGAGCCGAAGGCAGAGGCTTTAACCCACTGAGCCACCCAGGCGCCCCAATATATATTGCCTTTTTAAAAAATTGTTAATTCTTTAAAAATTTCTTTTAAGTGTTCCAAAATTCATTGTTTATGCACCACACCCAGTGCTCCATGCAATACATGCCCTCCTTAATACCCACCACCAGGCTCACCCAACCCCCCACCCTCCTCCTCTCCAAAACCCTTTGTTTCTCAGAGTCCACAGTGGTTCATCTCCCCTTCCAATTTCCCCCAGCTCACCTCTCCTTTCCATTTCCCCCTGTACTCCGTGTTATTCCTTATGCTCCACAAATAAGTGAAACCATATGATACTTGACTCTCTCTGCTTGACTTATTTCACTCAGCATAATCTTTTCCAGTCCCGTCCATGTTGATACAAAAGTTGGGTATTCATCCTTTCTAATGGAGGCATAATACTCCATAGTATATGTGAACCATATCTTTATCCATTTGTCCATTGAAGGGCATCTTGGTTCTTTCCACAGTTTGGTGACTGTGGTCATTGCTGCTATGAACATTGGGGTACAGATGGCCCTTCTTTTCAATACATCTGTATCTTTGGGGTAAATACCCAGTAGTGCAATTGCAGAGTCATAGGGTAGCTCTATATTTAATTTCTTAAGGAATCTCCACACTGTTTTCCAAAGTGGCTACACCAACTTGCATTTCCACCAGCAGTGTAAAAGAGTTCCCCTTTATTCACATCCTCTCCAATACATATTGTTTACTGTCTTGTTATTTTGGCCATTCTAACTGGTATAAGGTAGTATCTCAGTGTGGTTTTAATTTGAATCTCCCTGATGGCTAGTGATGATGAACATTTTTTCATGTGTCTGTTAGCCATTTGTATGTCTTCTTTGGAGAAGTGTCTGTTCATGTCTTCTGCCCATTTTTTGACATGATTATCTGTTTTGTGTGTGTTGAGTTTGAGGAGTTCTTTATAGATCTTGGATATCAGCCCTTTGTACTGTCATTTGCGAATATCTTCTCCCATTCTGTGGGTTGCCTCTTTGTTTTGTTGACTGTTTTTGTTTGTTTGTTTTTTGTGTTTTGTTGTTTTTTTTTTTTCCTGTGCAGAAGCTTTTGATCTTGATGAAGTCCCAAAAGTTCATTTTTGCTTTTGTTTCCTTTGCCTTTGGAGACATCTTGAAAGAAGTTGCTGTGCGGACGTCAAGGAGGTTACTATATTCTCCTCTAGGATTTTGATAGATTTCTGCCTCATGTTGAGGTCTTTTATCCATTTTGAGTTTATCTTTGTGTAGAGTGTAAGAGAGTGGTTGAGTTTCATTCTTCTACACATAGCTGTCCAATTTTCCCAGCACCATTTACTGAAGAGACTGTCTTTTTTCCACTGTATATTTCTTACTGCTTTGTTAAAGATTATTTGACCACAGAGTTGAGGGTTCATATCTGGGCTCTCTACTCTGTTCCATTGGTCTGTGTGTCTGTTTTTGTGCCAGTACCATGCTGTCTTGGTGATCACAGCTTTGTAGTAAAGCTTGAACTCAGGCAACATGATGCCCCCAGTTTTGTTTTTCTTTTTCAACATTTCCTTAGCAATTTGGGGTCTTTTCTGGTTCAATACAAATTTTAGGATTGTTTGCTCTAGCTCTTTGAAAAATGCTGGTGGAATTTTGATCAGAAAGGCATTGAAGGTATAGATTGCTCTAGGTAGTATAGACATTTTAACAATGTTTATTCTCCCGATCCATGACATTGGAATGGTCTTCCATCCTTTTGTCTTCTTCAATTTCTTTCATGAGTGTCCTGTAGTTCCTTGAGTACAGATCCTTTACCTCTTTGGTTAGGTTTATTCCCAGGTATCTTATGGTTCTCCATGCTATAGTAAATGGAATCAATTCCCTAATATCCCTTTCTGTATTTTCATTGTTAGTGTATAAGAAAGCAACTGATTTCTGTACATTTTGTGTCCTGCCACATTACTGAATTGCTGTGTGAGTTTTAGTAGTTTGGGGGTGGAATCTTTTGGGTTTTCCATATAAAGTGGCATGGCATCTGCGAAGAGAGAGAGTTTGACGTCTTCATTGCCAATTTGAATGTCTTTTATTTCTCTTTGTTGTCTGATTGCTGTTGCTAGGACTTCTAATAGTATGTTGAACAAGGGTGACACGTGTGATTGGGCATCCTTGTCATGTTCCTGATCTCAAAGGGAAGGCTGTCAGCTTTCCCCCATTGAGGATGATATTCGCTGTGGGTTTTTCATAGATAGATTTTACAAAGTTGAGAAATGTTCCCTCTATCCCTATACTTTGAAGTGTTTTAATCAGGAACGGATGCTGTATCTTGTCAGATGCTTTTTCTGCATCAATTGAGAGGACCATGTGGTTTTTCTCTCTTCTCTTATTGATTTGTTCTATCA